>NW_026562481.1:435000-550000 GCF_027474105.1 Poeciliopsis prolifica | reverse complement strand
CTAACAGAACTAAATGCACTAACAGAACTAAATGTACTAACAGAACTAACTGTACTAACAGAACTAAATGCACTAACAGAACTAAATGTACTAACAGAACTAACTGTACTAACAGAACTAAATGCACTAACAGAACTAAATGTACTAACAGAACTAAATGCACTAACAGAACTAAATGTACTAACAGAACTAAATGCACTAACAGAACTAAATGTACTAACAGAACTAACTGTACTAACAGAACTAAATGCACTAACAGAACTAACTGTACTAACAGAACTAACTGTACTAACAGAACTAAATGCACTAACAGAACTAAATGTACTAACAGAACTAACTGTACTAACAGAACTAAATGCACTAACAGAACTAAATGTACTAACAGAACTAACTGTACTAACAGAACTAAATGCACTAACAGAACTAACCATACTAACCACACAAGCAGAACAAACCGTGCTAAAAGACACAGATGTGCCAGAGCTCACTGGTTAATTATGGTAACAAATGAAATATTAAAATGTGGAAAGCTAATATGTACTAATTGAGGTAACCAAGCTAACAGAATGTGTTAGTTTAGTCAGTTTTTCTTTTTCTCTTGTTACCCACATCATATCAAAGCACAGATCATATCATAACAGACGACCAAACAAACCCAAAATAGTCGTGGTGACCCACGTCGTCTTCCAACTCAAATATTTTCCTTTTCACTTTGACACTTAAAACTATACATAATCTACATTTCTTTAAGTTCAATAAAGAAACTCTGATCATACTGAAGTTGTGAAAAATTACACGTTTCAAAATTAAAAACAAAACAATAAGGAATTAGTTTAAAATGTTATTTCACCAGATGCATCATTTTATATGCATGTGCAAAGAGAAGAGTAAATGCTGATCTGCACGTCTGTTTAATCAGCAACACATTAAGTAGAACTGAGATCATTTGAACTGGATGGACTCAGGAGTCTGACTCTGTCGCCCTCTGGTGGCCAACAAAAAAACCTTTTTCTGATCTAAATGGTAGAAATTAAGAAACAAAACTCTAATTTATTTATTTTAAACTGAATACTTTGGTCACAAATAAACAAGTTGATCAGGTAAGTGATCCTTACAGGCATGACCTGCTGCAGGTCGTCCAAGGTGGCCGTTGCCATGCCAGCTTCAAACCAGGCCGTTTGTTAAATATTGCTGAGATATTTCTTTATTTTACACATAGTAATAAAGAAACGTTCTCTGGTTTAAACTGAGTTAGAAATCAGAGTTATACCGTCATGTTTTACGTCCAGCTCTCCTTTTCTTCTCACTGGCAGAAACTCGGACCTGGCTGCTGTCAAAGCCTCTATTGTTCAGAACCATGAACTCATTTTCCACCCAGCGGCTCTTGTTGGTGCTCAGATGTAACTTTCTGCCAGCGTCGCCCCGAGAAGCTGATGGTAGAACCTGGTAATGTAATAATGCAAATCCCTCCGCTCTCTTTCCACAGAGTACGTCCAGCTCTACATCGACTTCCTGCTGAATAAATCCATTTACAAACAGTTTGCTGCCTTCTACCACGGCTTCCACAGCGTGTGCGCCTCCGACGCCCTCATGGTGAGTTCAGAGTGTGTGTGTGTGTGTGTGTGTGTGTGTGTGTGTGTGTGTGTGTGTGTGTGTGTGTGTGTGTGTGTGTGTGTGTGTGTGTGTGTGTGAACACATACAGTGAAGGCCAGTGAAACAGCTGGCTGCACAAATCTTTTCTAATTCTTATTCAGGCTGTTCAGATCACATCAAGACAATTAAATAATAATAAAACTTAATTTATTCATTTTCAATTAGTCTTTATATGCTAATTGAAGCCTGAATATCCTTTTTTTGGAACTAATTTGCTGAATTATCATAACACAAAATGTTCTAAAAATTTTCTCACCAAGTTTTCTGGCATTTAGCAAATAGGATTAATGTTGGTGATTCTAAGTGAAAAGGAGAAAGGTTTCGGTTTATTACCAGCATCACCATATTTTGCCGTCTCTATAGTGGACACATCAAGAGGCAGACATTTATTCTGACTAATTAGGATAAAATACCGATTGTTTTAGGGCCATGGAAATAGTTTAGCGCCGTTACCGAAGCTGGATGGAGTTAGTGATGTTTGGCTGTAATATTTATTATCTTTATTCAGTTTTATGTAGGAATTATTCTAACGTAAAGCTCTCAGGTATCAGCCAACCGAAAACCAGGATCTGACTCTAGTTTTCCAAATGAAAACTGAATCCAGGAGCAGCAGTTACATCATGTGCACTTCCTCTGGCGGCCATCGGGGGGCGCTGAGGAACCAGGCCTACTTCCCATGACCTTGGCTGCAGCGGACAAGGACAAACTTCTTCCACGCTAAGATCAAATGTTCAGAAGAGACACTGAAACTAAAGAACCATAAAATCTCATATCTGATGTAAAATAATAAAAATGAGTTTTATCCAAAGTTCTGCCGTTCTGGGTCAGAATCTGGGTCAAGTTCTGACCCAGATTCTGCAGGTTTCGGCTCAGTTTTTCTCCTCTGTGCTGTGGGTCACGTCCTGCAGCTCCAGGACGTGATGAGGCAGGTCGGAGGTCGTGTCGGAGTTTTCTCATTAACTCATCATCATCAGCATCTTCCTCTTCTTGATTCCCTGTAATCTGGTGGTTCTGACCCATTTTCTCTCACCGTTCTGCCTTTATGACAGGAAGTTTCAGTTTGACGACTCGATTGTTTTCACTCCCTTCCTGTTGAGTGACTCTGTGATGATGCCGTACTTCCTGTTCCCCGTTGCCAAGCGGTTTTTAAGCGGTTGCTACACCTGAACTGAATTTGGTCTTCCTGGGAATTTTAGCGCAGCGGCGAATGTTGCAAGTTTAAATCCTGTTGATGAAGCGATTCTTCTGGTCAATCAATCAAAGAAGGCCAGTTGTTGAACATTCCCAGAGCAGTAATTAAACTAAAGCTGTAAACAATATGTGAAAGTATTTGCATTTAAGGTCATATTTAAGATATAAAATCTGTTTTATCCTGAATTCGTCTGATTTATCTTCACCTGGTTCAGATTCTGTAAAACTTTTGCATCTTTTCCATCCAGTTATCAGCCAGTTAATCCAACAATAATCAGCAGAAATATTATAGCTGCACATGAATCCTTCAAACGTTCGCTAAAGGAATGCTGTTGACTTTTAGGCAGTAAATATTATTTCATAATTTAAAAAGGAATTAAGTTGTTTATTTGTATCTTTTAGTTTATTTATAATATTGAATAAAAAGGTTAAAATATGAAATATTTGAAATCAGATTCGATCATTTAGTTGTCAGAATAATAAAGTATTTTTGGTTTCAGTCCTGAAACCTGCAGGAAGAGATTAAATGTCTGAACATCGTCGATATTTTTGCCTCCAGTGGAGGAACTCTCATTTTCATGTTGTCATGTTTTCATGTGTTTGTTGCTGCAGCTGCTGCGGCCGGAGGAGGTGGAGATGCTGGTGTGCGGCAGTCCGGAGCTGGACATGAGCGCCCTGCAGAAAGCTGCTCAGTACGAAGGCTACAGCAAGATGGACGCCACTGTGAGGTAAACGTCTCCTGCAGAACCTGGACCGGACCAGAACCTGGTTCCCAGTGCTCCCAGTAAGCAGGGTGTGCTGGTTCTCCTCCAGGTTCTTCTGGGACGTGGTTCTGGCGTTCCCTCTGGAGCTGCAGAAGAAACTGCTGCACTTCGCCACCGGCAGCGACCGCGTTCCCATCGGGGGAATGGCCGACCTCAACTTCAAGATCTGCAAGATCGACGTTCCGGCAGACTGGTGGGTTCATGGGACGTCTGACCGTCCATCAATGTGTCCATCAATGTGTCCATCAATGTGTCCATCAATGTGTCCATCAATATGTCCATCAATATGTCCATCAATATGTCCCTTCATGAATCTCTGGAATAAAACCTAAAACCAGAGAAGCTTTCATGCTCTTCCACCTTTTGACACGACAAAATAAAAACTAAACCCTTCAGACACAAAAGAAACTCAAAAGTCTTCAACTCATCTTTTAATTGATTAAAATAGTGACCTATTAGCTTCTTTTCATGTCTTAGCTTCGTAGCTTTTAGCTTTGTAGCTTAGCTGGCCGTTTACTATGAGGTGTCCTGTGGCAGCTGGACGTTTTCCCATGGACAAACTTTCCATAGCATTGAAGCTCAGTGAATGGTCGGGGGCCCAGCAGCTGAAAAACTCTGAAACACACTGAGTGTGTGTGTGTGTGTGTGTGTGTGTGTGTGTGTGTGTGTGTGTGTGTGTGTGTGTGTGTGTGTGTGTGTGTGTGTGTGTGTGTGTGAGAGAGAGAGAGAGAGAAACCATGCTGCTCTGACAAACAGCTCTCCTTTCACACACACTTGAGCAGCTGGGCCTCCATATGGGCCAGATTATGTTCCTATAGCTGCACATATACAGATAGCTGCTGGAGGAATCCCTCTCTCTCACACATACACACCGTATGGGTCGTGACCCCAGAAGGAGTCAGATCCAAAGAAAACCAGGTTGACTGAGTTCAAGTCCAGACTGGGCGGCCGTGAACTCGCTCACCTTCCTGCTGTCCTATGACGATGCTGCAGCCCCGCCTGTTACGATGCTGCCGCCCCGCCTGTTACGATGCTGCTGCCCCGCCTCGTACGATGCTGCCGCCCCGCCTGTTACGATGCTGCAGCCCGCCTCGTACGATGCTGCCGCCCCGCCTCGTACGATGCTGCCGCCCCGCCTCGCTCGATGCTGCAGCCCCGCCTGTTGCGATGCTGCCGCCCCGCCTCGTACGATGCTGCAGCCCCGCCTGTTACGATGCTGCAGCCCCGCCTGTTACGATGCTGCAGCCCCGCCTCGTACGATGCTGCAGCCCCCCTCGTACGATGCTGCAGTCCCGCCTGTTACGATGCTGCAGCCCCGCCTCGTACGATGCACACCCCCGCCTCGTAAGATGCTGCCGCCCCGCCTGTTACGATGCTGCAGCCCCGCCTGTTACGATGCTGCCGCCCCGCCTCGTACGATGCTGCAGTCCCGCCTGTTACGATGCTGCAGCCCCGCCTGTTACGTTGCTGCAGTCCCGCCTCGTACGATGCTGCAGTCCCGCCTCGTACGATGCCGTTCAGGTGGATCATTTTCAGGTCCTGTAGCCCCAACCTGAGCCCACATCACCATCCCTCCACCACCATGCTGAACAGGCATAAGGCATTTCTCCTAACCTGGTTTAATATAGTCAAACATTAAAATGTCTAGTCAAGTTGACTGCAATATCTGTAATGAATTAATTAGGCTTTAATATGAAACTATCAATAAAATAAACATTTTCAATGCAAAAACATTTTTGCTGCTAAATTACTGAATATACAGACATCTGAGCTCAACAACAAACATTTTTATTATTTTTAATCCTTTTTGTTCTTCATGTTTTTCAACCATCAAAGTTTCTGAAGCAGAAATTCTTCATCCTGCTTTTCATCAGTACATTTAATTTACTGGTCATGAAAATGTCTGTTTGGTTTGTGATGCTGATTCTGTCAGATTTACAGGCAGAACAGGAATGTGTGAATAATAAGGAATTAAAAAAATACAATTAAAAATTTCAGTGTGATAAAATTTATGTGGATAATTAATGGAAATGAAAGCGTTAAAGTCCCGGTCCTGGTCCTGACCCTCCCCAGGTCCTTCCACTTGAGCGCTTCGTTTCTCCGGTAAATCTGAAAAAAACCATCCATGTACTCATGAACCCAACACAGCTTAGCTCTCACCGGCTCCCACAGCACTTAAACCAGTGTGTGTGTGTGTGTATGTGTGTGTGTGTGTGTGGTGTGTGTGTGTGTGGGTGTGTGTGTGTGTGTGTGTGTGTGGGTGTGTGTGGGTGTGTGTGTGTGTGTGTGTGTGTGTGTGTGGTGTGTGTGTGTGTGTGTGTGTGTGTGTGTGTGGTGTCGTGTTTACACACTGTGGGTCTTTGTGTCAGAACTATAGAAAATCAGAGTGAGCCCAGTAGCCAGAATATGCTGCCATGAATCTGCTGAGCTTCATTAAAATGTTCCTTCATGTCTTGCTGGATTTTCTTGTTTTTCCTCTTAAGCTGCTAATCTGCACCTCCAGGTTCCTCTGGATCCTGTGGATCTTATGTATCATGTTGCTAAGATAAAAGGTTGGATTTAGCGTTTTAGCATTAGCTCCCAGTATATACCATGTTGATATGGTGTGTTAGCGTTAGCAGAGCTAAAGCTTAGAGCCGTACCCTCCTCTTCCTCAGATATGGTTTAATCTGAATTTGGAATCTGGTTTCTGTCGACTGTGTAAAAAAAGCAAAAGTTCCTGGATGAATGTTGGTCCTGAAGGCATCAGTCAGTTGCTCTGCTGAAGAGGCGCAGCTCTCTGAGCCGTTGATGTCGGGCTGTTTGCTAACGTTGAACTTCCTCTCCGTCTCCTCAGGCTGCCCATCTCTCACACCTGCTTCAACCAGATCTGTTTGCCTCCGTATCGAACGCGGAAGGAGCTCAAAACAAACTCACCATCACCATCTCCAACGCCGAAGGCTTCGGCCTGGAGTGAAGGCCAACAGCACACCAGCAGAGACTGTCACACTGCCGTGGATCTCTGTGGATCTCTGTGGATCTCTGTGGATCAGGAACTGAGCAGGTCCCATTGTCTCCTGATAGGCAGATCAGACCGGAGCTTTAACCCACCAGCAGAACAACGGCTCATCAAATGGCTTCATTTCCACATCGACTCTGTTGGTTCTGCTTTAACAACCTGATAAACACAAACCAGATTGATCTGTAACACTGTGCTAAAGCTTTACACAGTTTCTGTTTATTTCCTTGTTGCAGAGCTGAAGCAGACTCTCTGCTGCCAAGTGCCTGAAAGAACAAACCTGATGCCATTGACTATCCGTTCCTGTTTCAGACCTTCTGTTTTATTGATGAACTTTTTGCACAGTATTGTTGATGTTATCTGGGATATAACTCTGACTCGTCTCTGATCAGTGAAAATAACTTTAAAAGTTCCCATGTTAATGTTGTAACACTGAGTTCTTGTTGAAGTCAGAAAGGTCCAGTCATCAGTGGAGCCTCCAACGTCAGGCAGGATGGATCTGCAGAAAGCAAACAAATGGCTGAAGACTCAACTGAACAACATCCTCCTGTAATGGCTGCCGGTCTGGATTCAAACATGGCGTCCAACTGTATTGATTCTAAATCTATCGATTTACAAACAAACTGAACAAAACAGTTGAAAAATCCTAAACTTTCATGTTATGGTCTGCACACCTGATCCCATATATTTAAATATGGCCGCCATCCAGGAGTTATTATTCATGTTAGAGTCGCCATGTTTTCCAGTTGGTCTTATCATGCAACATGTTTTGCTTTTTGCAAAATGCTCCCATTTCATTAACATCAGAGGCTCCGTTTTATTGTTTCTCAGGTATTGATTTGAATCAAGAATATTTTTTCTGGTCCTGTTTATTCGCACACCGTTGGTTACAACGGATTAATCAGGAGAATGAAGGTGTTGAGGTTTAACTGAAGGTAAAGCTCATGTAAGTAAGCTAGCTTAACGGTGTTTCCTGTCAGGCTGCAGTCCTGGCGTCTGACACTTTATGATTTCCAGAAGCGTTTTTTATTTGCTTTGTTTGCAGCACACTGTTTCGACTGAACGCTTTACTCTGGAGAATGCTTTTGTATATTACGAGACGTAGCCTGTGGCTTATTTGCGTTGACATTGCGGCCTGTTTGATTGAACAGAGGCTGCAGCAGAAGTGTTGCTTTGCGTTGTTTTGTCGGTGTGACGTTCAGGAGCCTGCAGACCGGCTGGGAGAGGAACCATCTTCCAGATGGGCTGCTGTGTTTGTGTTTGGTGCTTTTAAATTATTACTCCTTGTTTCAGGACGTCCAGTCCGGGTCCAACTGCACCAGATCGGTCTTGCCACTTTATAACACCTTCCACTTATTGATCACTGCTTGATGCTCAGACCAGTTCTACCCGACTGATTCATTTCTTTACCTTTAAGATCGAAACCTTGGATCTAGAAATTAATCATCTTCCAGTTGCAGGTTGGAAAATCAGGGATGTGTTCATTATTTCATTAGATTGAATTAAAAAGAAATTCAGTTAAAACTGTTTATCAAACTGTGTATCTCTGTGAAGCGGCCATGTTGGATGTAGAGGTTGGTTTCTGACGGGAAGAAATGCATCATTGGATCCATAACTTGAAAAAATCCTGAGCTTTGATCTAAATATTGGACAGTCTTCAAATCAGTCACAATAACACCAGAGTCCAATTTTAACCAGTAATCCTGAAATTATTCTAATAAAACTCAATAAATTCTCTGATTGATTGAGATGATCATGATTCCCAGTTTACTCCTAGTCCAGTAACTGGACCGACTGGATTTAAAATCCCAAACTGCAACTGCAGGTTTATGATCATTTCTGTGTTGAAGTTTAAATGTGAAACATCAGAATATCAAACACTCATTTCACAGAGTTATGATTAATGATTAGCGGTTAGTTAAATGCAGTTGGATGTCACTGGTTAACCACTGGTGGCTAAAAGCCTGGAGTCCAGCAAGATGTCCTGCAGGATGACCTGCAGTGACCTGCAGTGGTGGATCTAGTTCTACCGCTGGCCCGGCTCCAATCCGGGTCTCTGGTTCTGCGGCTCCCTGTGGTCTGGAAAAGATCCTCCCTCAACATGTTCAGTTCTCACTGAAGCATCTCCTCCACACGCCTGCAGCCCAGAACATTCAGCTGATTTTACCGCTCAACGCGTGTTTCAGTGTTGGTTCTGGATCTACGGTGCTGTCTGGTCCAAACTGAAGTATCCAGGCAACGGTGGAGAAACTGTCCAAATTTACATGGCTGTAATCTGGGTCACTCATTCACTCAGCCAACAATGGATCCTTTATGTGATGTAATGATGGGGCTGGAGCTGCTCTCTGCTTAGAGACGGACCGGGCCAGAACCCCAGAACCGGTTCAAGGCTGGATTCTGACATGACTCAGAACTGTGTTTGACTTTGACTCGGTTCTGTTGTACGTCAAATGGACCAAACTGTGTCAGGTTATACAGTGGAGGAGTGAAGACCCGGTTGAAGATCCGGTTGAAAATAGTTCAAACTGGTTCCCGGGTTTGTCGAGATGTAATTATTTTCTCTGGTCAGGTGTTTAAATTAAACGAGGACGAATCGGAGGAGCAGCTGACCCGTGCGTGACCCGGTTTGTAAACCCGCTTGGCTTCTGCTGCTGTGTAATGTACAATAATGTGACCCGCAGATATTTGCAATAAACCCAAACGAGGCTCTGGCCTCCTGATGACAGCGGCTGCTGAACGAGTCTTCATTTGTTTGAGTCGGTGGTGAAATGCCAGATACAGGAAAGAGTTTTATTCTGAAAGTCTCATTGAGGCTGGCAAGAAAATCCATTATAAGATTGAATGGTGAAATTAATTTACATCCTACAGATGCATTTTTTAATCTGTGATAAAGTGATGGACACTAAATGCACAAGCTTTTAATAAATGCTGCTTTTATTTTTTAATCTCTTTCTTGTTGAGTATTGCTGGTTCTGATCAGTGACCCGGTTGGTTCCTGTTCCTGTGCACCAAACATGTTGTCTAATTTACATCTGAGCAGTTTTATATCCCTTCAGCCCCCAGGGCCCCATGTGGGCTCCATCAGGGCCCCAGGTGGGCTCCATCAGGGCCCCAGGTGGGCTCCATGCAGGCTCCATCAGGGCCCCATGCGGGGCCCATCAGGGCCCCATGTGGGCTCCTTGCAGGGCCCCCTGGGCCCCATCAGGGCCCTGATGTGAAACCTTTTCCTCGGTGGTCAGCGGACTCAGCAGCTCCATTAGAGGTCAGTGAAAAAACTTCTGCATTTAATTCTGTTTTTGCTGAAATTCATTTTGTGTTTATTTTGGTTTTATGTTTTATTTTGAAATGTGCTATGAAGTTTTATTTACCACCTGTAACAACATTCCTGTAGTCTTTCTGCGTTCATTGTGATATTTCATGTCATGAGAAACTCGGTGGGATGGGGGGGGCCCGGTGTGGCCCGGCCCCTGTGAAGGCTTTGTCTGGGGTTGTGGTATGGCCCCTGGGGGCCCCAGGCTTCCAGGTGGGACGGTAACCTGCGCTCCCAGTCTGGTTCATCTTGGTTTCCACTGCGGCGGTGGGCTGGGGCCCTGTGGGAGCCCTGGGCCCCTGTGGGAGCCCTGGGCCCCTGTGGGAGCCCTGGGCCCCTGTGGGAGCCCTGGGGCCCTGTGGGAGCCCTGGGGCCCTGTGGGAGCCCTGGGGCCCTGTGGGAGCCCTGGGGCCCTGTGGGAGCCCTGGGGCCCTGTGGGAGCCGGTTGGAGGTCTTGGGGCCGTACGTCTCACCCGGTGACTCTTTGGGGCCTGGACAGAACTCCTGTTCCAGGACAAGTTCTGAACGCTGGTGATTTGTTGAGATCAAAATCTGTTTCTTTCCGTTCTAGGAACCAAGCTAGCGTCGGCGCTGGAGCTTGGTATCAAGATGGAGGACGCTCTGCGGCCCTGTTCACCACCATGTTGTTTCCTCCGAGGAGCCCACAGGACGGATCCGCTGGTGGGCGGAGTCACATGATGGGGAAGTCCTGGTCCGGATCGCCAGGATCAGGACAGATCTGTGACAGCATGTAAAGCTGAAGTCAGTGTGGTTCTGTTGCTCAGCACATTTCATTCAGACCTTTAAGGAATGTCTTCCACTGAGTCGCATCCGGTCTCATCCAGAGGTTTTCCTCTCTACATTCTTAAGGAGGTTCCAGATTCCTGCGGAGTTTAACCAAAGGAAGTGGAAGTATGTTGGCCTGTTGGACGTCTGCTGAAATCTTTGGTCTTGAAGTTTTTGTGTTCAGGCTTTTTGTCCTCACAGCCTATTCAGGTCAGATCTTATCTCCTATTAACAAACCAAGAATGTAGGCCATGGCCAGCAGCCCTTTGTCAGTCATCAACCCACCAACAGGCCTCCATTATGCCTTCAATCAGCTGCAGACAGGCTGACTTAGCAGATTTCAGACCATTCATTTTCTAAAATAATCACACAATAGCTGCTGGGTGTTGAGCCAGAGACTCTGCTCTGCCAGCGACACAGAGGCCTTTCATTCAGCCGCACAGGCCGTCCTTTCACCGCGCCGTCTGATCGAACGGCCTTCGTCAAAAATAACTTTCTGACCAGGTTGTGGAAATTTCCAGAGCGGTTTGATTTATTTCTCCTTTCTATAAATCAGAGGACCGAATCGTTCCTCTGATTTATTCCACCTACAAACACAGAAACAACTTAAACTGAACATAAACAGACCAGCTGGATCTTTAATGTCGGGGTCAGGGTCAGAGTTAGGGTCAGAGTCGGGGTCATAGTCAGGGTCAGAGTTAGGGTCAGAGTCGGGGTCATAGTCAGGGTCAGAGTTAGGGTCATAGTCAGGGTCAGAGTCAGGGTCAGAGTAAGGGTCAGAGTTGGGGTCAGAGTTAGGGTCAGAGTAAGGGTCAGAGTCAGGGTCAGAGTCAGGGTCAGAGTAAGGGTCAGAGTCAGGGTCATAGTCAGGGTCAGAGTCAGGGTCAGAGTCAGGGTCAGAGTAAGGGTCAGAGTCAGGGTCAGAGTAAGGGTCAGAGTCAGGGTCAGAGTCAGGGTCAGAGTCGGGGTCAGAGTAAGGGTCAGAGTCGGGGTCAGAGTCGGGGTCAGAGTCGGGGTCATAGTCGGGGTCATAGTCGGGGTCAGAGTCAGGGTCAGAGTAAGGGTCAGAGTTAGGGTCAGAGTCAGGGTCAGAGTAAGGGTCAGAGTAAGGGTCAGAGTCGGGTCAGAGTAAGAGTCAGGTCAGTCAGTCGGGGTCAGAGTCGGGGTCAGAGTCAGGGTCAGAGTCGGGGTCAGAGTCAGGGTCAGAGTCAGGGTCAGAGTCAGGGTCAGAGTCAGGGTCAGAGTCAGGGTCAGAGTAAGGGTCAGAGTTAGGGTCATGAACCTCATTCTTGAGGTTAAACACATTTAATGCAGATAAAGAGATTAAATTAAGTCATAAACGTCACCAGAAACAACTAAATAATTCACTAAGAACTTTTAAACAGCTTTTGGTTTGGTCCATCTGCCTGTTAATGGAGCTCCAACATTTTGGATCTAAAACCTGGAGATGAAAATCAAACACGCAGTTCTTCACCTTTCATCTGAATCCAGTTTCATATTTTTCCATCACCTTTTACCTCCACATCATTTCAACTTTGCTCAGATACAATCAACAGAAGTTGATCAAAGGGCCGAAGTGGAACCGACCAACCAGGCCCAACCTTTTCAAACCCAGTTATTTGGAGACAAACAAGCTGCAGGTCGGCCTGAAGAAAGGTGAAACCAGGGGAACTTTTGTATTTTAAAAACACGATGTGCTGTTGTCTTCTGTTGGCCGTTGACCCAATCCGGAGTTCAGTCACTCTTTGTTTTCTCTTCTACTGATACCAGATGTTTGTTCCTGGTAGCAGCAACTCAGTGTTGGTCAAGGAGAAAAGTCAAAGTTACATAACCGACCCACAGAGTCCAGATGATAGTTAGTTTCCATGTTATGGATCTAATTTCTGTGCAAAATGACCAAATATAAGCAGAAACAGAATGGAAGGATGTAAATGAACACAGATTCAAATGTTTGTCACAGACATTTAATTTGCTAGTGTTGGGATGTTCTCCATGAGCTGGACATGTTTCTGGTATGTGACTGTTAACGTGTACTTTCATCATCCTGAAGTGGAGCCTCATAGGTGAGTTATGGGGGCGGAACTTCCAGTCCCGTCACGTCTGAGGATTCAGGTCCGAACATGAACCGAGGCAGAACCCTGGCGGGTTTCTTCTCCTTCACAGCAGATTAAACTGCAAACAGCAGATTAAAGCTTAATCTGTGAAAGCTCCAAACAGCAAAATTCATCTTTTTAAGAGAATCAATGCACTTTCAATGTGTTTCTGGAAACACACATACTTTATACCTCAGGTTAGTAGCTGTTCAGAGAGAAACAGTGTTTCCCATAAAAAAAAAAGCATTTTATCCAGCAGTGGAATAATCCAGAGCCTAATGGTATGCAATGATCACTTTACACCCAAAAACCCAGAAATGCATTTTCACTGCTAACTTATCACAACATTTAACTCAAACATGCAACACTTTTATTATTTTTTATTATTATTTTATTTATTTATATACTGAGCTTCCAGATTACAGGATTTCTTATTTGTTTGAACAGAGATTAAACTCAGATTATTAAAGAGTTCATGGATCGTTGACTTTGGTGTGTCCAACAGAGATGACTCAGTTATGTAACATTTTCAGATCAGCAGATGGGCTCTATTTATGGCTTTAACACCAATAAATGCATGTTTGCACTAAAAACATGACATAATGAGATTATCTTCACTATTGACTCGTCTCTAATTGTTTTGTCGTGTCAGACTCGGGGCAGAATCAGCGTTCGGCGTCAGGCCTGCGTCTCTTCCTGCTGCAGCTGAATGACCTCTATTGTGCAAGAGACACGTCCTTCATCACACCTGCAGCTCTGCCAGGTGAGAACAATCACACATCATTTCCCAATGCAGCTTGACTCAGGCCAGGCAGGCTGCCATCATCCACAAAACATTCAGAGTAAATATCTGCATCATGAGGTGTCAGATTCATCAGCTCCGACCCGACCGACCCGATGAGCCGACCCACACTAATCACAGCAGAGCAGAGAGGAAGGGAGTCAAAATAAAATGACTCCAACTTGAATAGAATTCATTTTTATTTAATTTTGTGTATTTTATATGGAACACCAATTAAACACAAAATCAGAAAAAAGTACAACAAAAGAGATTTTAGATAGTTTTTCATTTTCTGGTTTTCAACCTATCAGGCTAACAGCTAACTGCTACCAAGCTAACAGCTAACGGCTACAAGCTAACAGCTACCAAGCTGACAGCTGACAGCTAACTGCTAACAGCTAACGGCTACAAGATAACAGTTAACTGTGAACGGTGGTTATGTTTAACATTCACAGTAAAGTTCTGACAAAACAAACAAAGTGAAGTTTAAATCACCATTATTAGATAAAGTTTCACCACATTAAACTCTGAAAGCTTTAAAACTAAACAAGTCGGTAACCAGAACGTCTGGTTACACATAGCTAGAGCTACCAGTAAACAAATTAAGTACATTTAGGGTAAATTTGGTGTTTTAATTGCTCCTGGATTGGCTACTTCACAAATTCCAGCCAATAGCATCTCTAGTAGCATTGAGCTTTACTGAGCTTCCAAAATGATTTTCCTTCAAATATCTACAGAAAAATTGACAAATGACAGAGTTTCTGTGAGTAAACTGAAGTTATGTTCCACCAAACATGAGAGGATCCGGCTCCGATGTGATTTAAACAGTTCAATTCTTGCTTTGCTTTGTAATTTTAACCTACCAGTCACTACCATACACCAACGTCTGGATCAGATGTTGGTTTTACTGCAGTAGAAAAGGAAGAAAACCCAAAACTCTGCTGTAAAGAAAGAACAGGAAAAAACAGCAAATAAAAGTTTAATTAAATTCTTCAGTGTTGGTAGCTGTAATTATGTCTTAATGTGACATGAATCCAGCCGACATGAGGTTGGGGGTTCGGTCGGGTTCTGGTCGGTTTTAATCACTTTCCCATGTTGGGTGTAAACAGACAGCATTGTCCATTTAAATGGATCTGATCTTATCTGGGCTGCGGAGGCGATTCATCTGTGGCTTCCAGAGATGATTGTTGGTTTGAAACTGAAATAATTTCAATGAGAATCAGCGGCTGAAGCCGTCTGCTGCAGCCCTGACTGCTGCAGCCCCGTCCGCTGCAGCCGTCAGCAGCCGTCCTCAGCTGAACTCTGAGGCGCAGCTCGCCTCGCTGCTGGCTTCACAAATAGCTGTGAGAGCCAAAATAACTGCAGTCACATCCATCAGCATACACAGCCTGTGTCTCACACTTTATCTGCACCGCCTTCAAAAACACACATTCATGTTTAAAAAGAGAAGTTCATAAAGTTTTGTTTGGCCAGAGAGCCCCTCGCTGCTGTTCGGCCCCAGTTATGAAAATCTCTTTGTGCTCAGCAGATCCTGTTTGCAGGCTGCAGAACGTCAGGGTTTGACTCAACAGATTTATAGACGTTAAAAAGGAGGAGAAAACAAGAGCTGGCGGCGAAAAGCCGCCGTTGCACAAGCAGCTATTTCAGCTTCGTCACCACTTCTTCCTCACTGAGGGGAAGGCCGAGCAGCAGAGGAGAAAAACCAAGACGATTCTGAAATCTGCCTGATGTGGTTGTGTTTATATTAACTTATCAGAAACAGGTTGGGGCAGGTTCTAGCAGTCTTTGGTTTGTTTAAAAGCAGCTCAGGTCCATGTAAACTCTGTAAACTTCTCTCACCTCATCATTAATGTCTTCCAATCGATTTATGAATTGTGTGGACAGCAGCAAACCTCTTATAATGAGAGAGACGCTTTTTAATGAAGCCAAGATTGTTTCATGATGCATTTAAGTTTCCAGAACCTCCGAACAGAAACAGAATAAAAATGAAAGAATATTCATAACCTGATGCATTTCTCATTTTCTCCCTCATGGTTTCCTCCGGTGGCAACTTGTGTTTGTTGATCATGTGATGCAGAAAAACTGTTTTCATTGTTCTGTTGTAAAATAAACCCATTTCAATTTGGCCAAAAAGCACCGTATTCTAGTGCCAAAGGATTTAGTTTCCATACAGAAAATGTATTTTCTAAATGTCAAATTGTAAAATCATAAAGTCATTGGAAATGCAAACAGGCGGAGCCTGGCAAAGAGTCACGCCTCCACATGTCTCTTTTACAACTTGATGAATTTGTTCACATGACATGTCAGGTGGTTTTATCCAGCACAGGGTGATGGGGGGAGTTACAAAGTCTCGGTGTCTCTCAGTGTCTCTCAGTGTCTCTCAGTGGGTCTCAGTGTCTCTCAGTGTCTCTCAGTGTCTCTCAGTGGCTCTCAGTGGGTCTCAGTGTCTCTCAGTGGGTCTCAGTGTCTCTCAGTGTCTCTCAGTGTCTCTCAGTGGGTCTCAGTGGGTCTCAGTGTCTCTCAGTGGAGCGCCTGCGCTGGGTTCATCCTCCTCTGAAACCAAACCGTCCCCAAGAGACGACGCGTTCACAGCCAGAGGAAGTTCAGGTCAAAGTTCATCATCAACAGAGGCATTGTTCCGTTTTAGTGCAACGTTTGGGTGACTTTCTGATTACCTTCAGAGTTAGAGAACATTTTCCAACCAGAGGTCAGAGTTCACACACTGAGGCTGTCATCATCAAAACCTCCAGGCAGGAAACCAGAAGGGAAAGCGGCTAAGCTAGCTGCTCCTCTTCTGATTGAAATGTCAAAATAAAAGCACTTCCTGTTCAGTTCATTCTGAACAGGAATGAACTGTTCCGAATGTTCAGCTGCTCTTCTATGTGTGTCAACCATTATGTTCTAATAACCATTACAAAATTCAAATATAATTGTTGACTGTTCTGACTTTTCAGTCTCTTTTGTAAAGTCAACCTGTTTCTCCTCTTCTCCCTTTTCTGACATTTTATTTGTTAATGTTGTGAAGTTTATTCATCAGAGGCAGGACTTCCTCTAATGATGCGTCAGATCATTTCAAAGTTGCATTATTTTCTTCAGATTGTGTAAATTCAAATAAAACATTGCAAATCTTCATTTGCAATGGTTTCACAACCATGACGCAGTTTACCGAGCGCTTGAGGGGTTTTCACACCTCAGATGAACTCTGCCTTGTTTTTGCCTTTTGGTCCAGTTTATTTCTGCAGATGTGAATGTTGGAGTCGCTCTGCCATCCGGACCAAATCAACCAGATGCGTTTATCTGCAGACCGGATCTGAGTTCGACCCAAAACGCCGTCCTGCAGCTAAAAGTTTGAAACTTCTCCACATTATTTGGTTTATTTCTGATCATTTCAATCATAATAAATCCCAGAAACAAACTGATCGATTTCTCCAGGCTTCCTGTGGTTCTTCCACTCTGGACTCATCCCACCAGCAGACAGACTGTCTGGGTTGAACGGTCCGCTTCAGGTTCGGGTTTCCTGTGAAAGAACCTCTCCTCTGTCACTTGGAGTCTTTGAACCTTTTGACCCCAAACGTTTTTAGATGACCTTTTGAACTGAAATAACACCGATGCATTTAGAAACACGTGTTTATTGTTGACCATGTTGGTCACGTGGCGGACAGGAGAGTTTGTTTCCCAATGTAAATAAATACATTTATGTCTTTGCATCTAAAAATGGACAATTTATGGTTTTAGTTGGGAATATAATTTTAAACGGGTTATAAGATTCAGATCATGTTCAGCTTCTTGACTTGTTGAGATGGTTTTAATGTTTCTTTCCTGCTGCTTTCAAGCTACTTGTGTAAGAAATAAAAGTTTGATCCTGCAGGAATCAAACTTTGTTGGAATGTGTTTCCCAGCCTTTAACAGGTTCAGGTTCTGGTTCTGGTTCCAGTTCCGGTTTGGGCTGCAGAACGTTTTCAGTGGAATCGGCTCAGAGTTTGACCACAGTCGTCATGTTTTGACTGATTTTTATTTCAAAACATGAACTGAAGGATTTCTTTAACCTCTCAGGTCTGGTTTGCATTTCTGTCTGCGTTTCTGCTGGAAGCTTTTATTCTGAAATATTCCTAAAGAGTAAATATAACAGTAAAAACCAGCAATTTAAGGAATGTGTCCAAACGAGACATTTAGATTATTTAACAGCTTTGTGTAACATATAATTCTTCCATACATTGAAATCCAGAAACCGGGCCGTTTTGTCCTGACCCCGATCCTCTCGGGGTCCTTGTCCTTGTTTGTCCCAGCAGCTGTTCACACTGTGTGATTTTAAAGTCCATGTCAGTCCATGCACAGTGTGTGTGTGTGTGTGTGTGTGTGTGTGTGTGGGTGTGTGTGTGTGTGTGTGGTGTGTGTGTGTGTGTGTGTGTGTGTGTGTGTGTGTGTGGCTCTGCTCAGATGCACACACACCTCTGCAGTCGCCGCCCTTTTCTCACTGCCAGCTCAGCGTTGCCACATGCAGTTTGTGAAACTTTGACATATTTCTGCAAAGATAAACACAACCTGCTGCATGTGCTGGAGTCAAAGATACAGAACAGCTGAGGGGCTTCGACAGCTAGTCACAAACTGCAAATGAATGAATGAATCAATGAACGAATGAATGTCATTTATGATGTTAATCTGCAGACCTGAAAAAATTTCATAAAATTATTTGTGCCAAAAAAATTCACTAATTGGTTCCTCAGTTGTTTCTGTGTCGTCATTTTAACACAGTTTTTGAAATGATGAATTTTTTTTTAGAAACTTTTCGGGAAGAGGAGAATGAACAAACAAGATCAAGAACAAATGACTAAAACCGGCCGAGTTTTCTTTTTTTCCACTATTTTCAAACCAATGATGAAACTTTGTATATCTGACTAATAATTAATAATCGTTCAAGTCATAAAAAGGTTCCTAAAATCAAATAAACACTAAATTTAAAAAAACTAAATACACCAAAAGAAAATCCAGACCAACTGAAAACAGGATTTTAGCTCCAACAAAGTCATTCTGAAAGTCTGAATGCGATAAACTTCAGAACCTGATCCTAACCCTGTTACCCTGTTTCCTTCTGTCGATAATATTAAAATCCAAACCTTGTTAAAAAACCAAACATCTGCAAAACGTTGCGTTTAGCCAACATGAGTTTGACTCTGGTTAATGTTTGCAAACTGAATCTAGTTTTTGTGTTGCAGTTTGGTTCACATTGAGTTTAGTAAAACCACTTTGTTTTGTTTTATTTCACCTTATTCTGTTTTATCTTTTAATAACTCAGATTAGTAAACCTCATCTCTTCATATCTTTTCCTTTAGCTTCATTCGGCGCCTGTTAGCTTGATTAGCTGACTTTAGCTTAAGCTAGGTTTTCTTTAGCCGCCTTTCCTCTTGTTTAGGGTTAGGGGTTAGAGGTTAGGGGTTAGAGGTCAGGGTTGTGCTCATTTCTCTCCATTTTATCTTTCTGTTGACTTTTGTTTCATTTCTCTGATCCTTTTTATATTTGTCTTCTTACCATGATTTTTGTGTGTTTTCAGTCCAACTTTTCAAATGAAACATTTAATCTGTTTTCATTTTGCAGGAAACCTGAACTGGATCATCGAACTGTGAAAGGAGTGAAGAGCAGAGCCTTGAGGTACACCTTTTAGATGAAAAATAAAACTCTTCATATCTTCTACTTATAATTAGATACTTTTTAAAGCATATTGATTAAAACTATGCGGTGGGACATTTTGCATGGATCCAAACAGATGTTTGATGTTTCTGCCATATAATCTATGATTTGTTGTCACTGAAGGATTTCAGCTTCACCTGGATGAGTTCTGGCTGAGAACTGCTGGGTTTCACTGTGTTGCATCAGAGGTTGGTTGAGGTGAGCAAACCGGATTCGCCTCCTGGTTCCCATCAGTCAGGCGATCTGAGTGTTGAGCAACTGACCCGGCTGACCTCCATGATTCAGACACAGTCGGATGTTTGATTCTGTCAGTGATGAAGGTGGAGGAGGTCTCCATCCAAAACGTATCAAACTGGTCCCAGTCAGGCTGGGTTTGCTCTCAGCCCGACCCGTTTGGGACGTTTCAGCGTCGGCTGAGTAACAGAAATTCAGTGCAGCGATTATCTGTTATTATCTGTTATTATTATTAATCTGTTTTTGGCTTTTTAAAATTATACTGATGACCTTTTTAAAACCTGGGAAGATTTTTCTAATTGAAGTGAGAGAAATTAAATATTTAGTTTGGAGCTGAATATTTAGGATTTAGTTTATTTAGTTAAGTTAAATATTTAGTTTGAGCTTCATAGAAGTTGTTAATTTTTGACAGTGTAACTTTACAAACGACCTTTGACCCATGGTGAGGATCAGGTTTTTGATCGGTTCCCATGTTGGACCTGACGGTGACGCATTCTGGTCTTGATTTTCACAGGTTGTTAGCTGGTGACCTTTTGACCTGATTGTCCGTCTTGCTGGTTGTCCAGCCGTTGCCCGGTGGGTGAAGTTGCTCCAGTTTGATGCAACTTTTTATCCTCAGCAGGAGGAGAAAGTTCCTCTTCCTGGGCATCAGAAACACTCAGAGTGAGTCAGGATGATTCTCTGGAGGTTTCCAATCATTGATCAGGTGTTCATGCTCTTCCTCTCACCCTCATCATCGTCACCTCACAGTCGTGTTGCTGGTTGGTTGTGATGAGGTTTTCTCTTCTCTTTGCTGTCGCCTGAGGAAACCTGGACCTGCAGGCCTGCAGGCGTTCTCTGAGCGTGTCAGAATGCAGTCCATCAATCAGAACCGTTTTACTGGCTGTCAGAATTTGGCACTTCACATGTGAACGATGTTTTATAGGAAGAAGAGGGAACTCTGCCTGCAGACACGAGACGCCGTCTGAACCGTGCAGGTTCCAGATCGGGTCGCTCTCTGGACTCTCTGCTGCTGCTTTTATCTTCTGATCCTGTGGTTCCTGAAGGAGTTTGTTACAATAGAACTGAGTCTGACAACAATCAGAGAGCAAGAAAGTGTAATAACTGTATCTGCTGCTCTGTGTTACAGTGGAAACATTATAACCTTCCTGCAGACACAGGAACTCTCCATTCATCCATTCATGCTTCTTGAAAGTAAAATCTGGATGTTTGAGTTTGGATTATATGGCATATTTTAAATATTTTAAAATGAAGTTCCTGCTGTGCTTGATTGTCTTTCTAATTTAATTTTGACTTGGTATTTTGTATATATTTGCTGCTAACGGCCTCCAGCCCCCCTCTCTGCTCTTTCACCTCCTTTTTCCCATCAGCTCCTCTAAATCCAGCAGCTGACCTTTGCCACGCCGCTCTCACGTGCCAGCAGCTGTCAGAGCGAACTGAGTGGCTGTCAAACCGATCGTCTTCCACAGCAACAGCCAGCATATTTCTGCTGCACAAATGTTTCAGAACATTATGTAAGAAGACCTGCGGACGCCCTGCAGGATGCTGCAGAATCACAACAGTCGTCTCTAAATCAGTTGGATGGTTTTTATTGGTTGAGCCTCATTAAACTGACCGGCTCTCTGCTCCTCTGGGATGGAGTTTCCCTCACGGTTCTGCTGCGTTCGGCTTCCTGTCACATTCTGTCCAGGACTTGTATGTCATCAGCGTGTTGTGTGACTTTCAGCGCCGTGCAGTCAGGTCTGCAGCTGCTGAATCCAAACCACAACGCAGCGTCTGCTTTGTTTCATCTGACGCTTAAAAACCTGCAGCTACAACCAGATTCACACATAAAGATTTATAGGTCATTATCATAAAATGTCTTGCCTTCCTCAGAGCCAGAGAAATAAAAACAACACAACAAATTACATTTTCACAGGAGCAAATCAAAGGTTGACTGAAACTGACTGGGGAATGACTTGTTCTGTTCTTTCCATACCAGTGAACATGTCATAAATGACTTAACATGTTGATTCTCCAGCTGAGCTCCTGCAGTCAGAACCAGACTGATGATCTCAGCCTCTGACATGTCAGGCGACTTTCCTCTGATCAGGTTTTCAAACATTTTGTCCTCACAGCAGAATTTACGTCCTGCAGTTTCCTGCCAGAACAACGCGAGGCGTTCGGATGCGTTTAGCTCACAGTAGGAGAACACAATGTTGGACGCTGCTGTCCTGTGTCCAGGCTGGCCTAGTCAAAGCTCAAGCTTACATCACTGCAAACAGCTGACCCAGCAGCAGAGGCAGAAGGAGGACAGTGTCCCTCTTCCTGCGGAGATCAGAAAACACACAAACTGAACAAAGCAGCAGCTCTGAGAATAGAAAAGGAAAATCAGCTCATGTGGGACACAGTGAAGAGACACGTATGCAGGACAGAGGACAAGCTAAACATAGCAGGACAGAGAGCTGGGGTGAAACATGCCTGAATTACACAACCAGGGCAAAACAGAGAATCTGAAAGCAGGATGACAAACTGCAGTTCAACCACCAGAGACCAATCTGGTCTCAGGTTTCAGATTCATTGTCCTCAGATTTCATCGTCCAGCGAGTTTTCTCTCATGGAGCGAAGCGGACTGGAGCGTTGAAACTCCGTTCATCTCCTCGGTTCTGCAGGTGTTTCTGCTCTTCAGGGTCTCTTCCTCTGTAGGACGAAGCAATTTCTGTTAAATGAGCCCAGAGTCCAGACAGACAGACCCAGACTCCCACTCACGCCCATCATGCATCAGATGTGAACATGTTTCCAATCTGGACCGAAGGATTTCTTTAACAGGATCAACAGGAAACCCTGCAGACACACCAGGAATCCCTGGATCCTTTCACCTCAGGGCCGTTTTTAGCTCCATCATCCAGTGAGAGAAACGATCCTGAAACGAATCGTTTCTGAGTCTAAAGGGAAACAGGAAGGACTTTGTTTACTTCAAATATGAATAAAGCGTGGCTGCCGTCAGCTGTTGGCCGTGATTTTTAAATTGTGTTAATTTGATGAGCCTTTTCTGTCTCCGTCTCTTCAGAGAGACTCTCTGTCTCGGCCCGACTCACGTGGATCGGGTCCAGTCTGTCGGTTTGTGTCGCAGCCACCAAACAAAGAGTCATTTATGTTTCCTCCCAGAAACAAACAGAAGCAACAAGAAGCTCAGGCATGCGTATGAATCACAGGCTCTGGGAGCTTTTCAAGTTTTCCCTCCATCAGAGCAGCGACGGTTCTGGTTCTGAAGCAAAGACACTGGAAGAAACACAAGAGGCTGAAGAAATAGTTAAAAATACAAAACACAGATAACAGCAAGCGATTTTCAATGCTGCTGTTTGACGTCAACAAATAAGATACAAGAATTTGAGCAAAAAAGCTAAAGATGAAAATAACAATAAATTACTAATTAAAATAACCTGAACCTTTTAAACACTTTAAAATAATAAAACAGAAAAGCAACAGAAATTACAAACAATGAAGGACAAATAAATATATTCATAAATGATCCATTAATAGTGGAATAAAGTCTGAAATATCACAACCACACTTCAGGGAAACAATACCTAATCCATAAATACTAACATATAATAGTATTAATAAAAAATGGAACATTTTATAATAACTGAATAAATCAAAATGTTTCATTTTATCTTGAAGTTTGAGATTTTCACTGCAGCCTCTGATTCTGCAGCTCCAGGTTTATTTTACTTGCTGCTGCTGTTTCTCTCCATGTTGACATCAGAAATGTGACCCCAGGGGGTCGGCTGACCTTCAGAGGTCGGCTGACCTTCAGAGGTCGGCTGACCTTCAGAGGTCGGCTGACCTTCAGAGGTCGGCTGACCTTCAGAGGTCGGCTGACCCGGGGTCAGCTGACCCGGGGTTCAGGTGACCGTCAGTCATTCAGCTCATCAGCAGTTCCCACTCTGAGCCAAACAAGCCGATAAACGATGGCAGGGTCGTATGGAACCAGTCATCCCAGTAGAACTGGAACCAGTCAGAAAACCATCAGACTGGTTTTCTGCTCCCAAGACCAGTTTGATGTTTCACTGAGACGAACAAGTTTTCATCTTCTAGTTGTTTGAACCAATCATCAGAAATATACAGGAAGTGATGAGACTGCAGGTTGTTATGTAATCTGGAATCAATTCAGTGTCATTTTTAATCCCGTCTCTTCCATCTGTTACGATTCATATCGTTTTGTGACTCATGATGGATTTAGCCGCAGGCAGAGAACCAAAGCTCTGAGCGATTGTTCAGCTGCAGTTTAAATAGGTCAGTGGTAAAAATAAACTGTGAGTCTGAAGTGAAGCAGCTGGAATCCACGGCTGGATGCATGAAGGTTGGCCTGAGGTCAGAGCTGTGAATATAGCGCCGCCGTAAGCCGAGCCGCCGCCCCGCCGCCGCCCCGCAGGCAGCCGTCCAGCCTCTCCAGCTGATCACGCTGCCACGGTGTGGACCGGGCGTGACGGGACGGGCCGCATCGCGTTACAGGATCCTGGCTGCAGTGAGGAAGACAGGAATGATGGGAATAGCAGCGCTGCATGGCGAGGTGTGAGGGCGGAGCCAGAAACCGATCCGTGGTGTCGACAAAATCTTTAGAGGCAGCACTTGGTGTTAATTACAGTTTATTACAGCGGAGAACGATCGGCTCATGATTTATGTCTTTTATTGGGCAACATGAAACAGCAGAAGAGACACAGGATGGAGGTGAACGTTGTTCTAGAGGCTCATGAGTTGATCAGAGATTCAGAGACCAGCAGCTGGACTGACTGAGCCAGAGAGGATCAGGGCTCACGTAAAAACACACAATAAATAAATGTCTCTGGATTAATCTTTCTACTTTGAAACAGACATAGCAGCTGTGAGCTGCAACCGGATGCAGCGACAGCAGCCATGTCTGCCTGTTAAAGTTGTTTATTCCATATCTGGATATTTTAGGACAAAACAAGGAAAATGGAAGGAAGACCAAAACTGAAATTCAAGAAGAATGAGCCAGAGTCCCACTGACCTCTGACCCCCAGGCTGTCAGACATCCCATCCTGCTCTTCAACTTCAACCTTTTATGGGTTTTTTGTGATTATGTTGTTTTCATAAATGACAGTCACAAGAATCTGTTATGTAATTCAGATGAATTGCACTTTATGGTTAAATATTTCTGATTCTGAACTGCATTGAACTCGTTGACTCCTGTGAAATTCTGCAGATTAAACCAAAACACTTCAAAAAGACCTTCAGACTTCAATATTTACATCACAACAATACTCTTACAGGACATTACAGGTAAAATACGGGACATTTATCCAAACTGAGCAGCAATAGTGACTCTGTTGGTCCTACAGAAAAATGTCTTCATTTATTCTTTTGCCTTTTCGGGGTTGAAACAGCAAAACCCAAACAGCAACACGCTGGTGTTTACAGGCCTGCATGCTGAGCAGCTCCAGCAGTGTTTATCGACAAACGGGCCTGACGGGCCTGACGGAGCTGACGGGCCTGACGGAGCTGATGGGCCTGATGGAGCTGACGGGCCTGACGGAGCTGATGGAGCTGACGGGCCTGACGGAGCTGATGGAGCTGATGGAGCTGACGGAGCTGATGGAGCTGACGGAGCTGATGGAGCTGATGGAGGCGCCGTGGAAAACCCTCCGCCTGCGCCGCGCTGCCGCATCGATGGCAACCGATAGCAGAGCCAGGATCAATGATCTCGATTGGTTGTGTTCCCTCTTATCACCTAAACCTGAGCACACCAAAGTATTAGTCTGGTGGCTTGAACCCAGACAGGACCTTTGACCCCCAGCAGACTGCTGTGTGTGACTATCGACTTGTTGCAGGTTCCTAGCAGCTGCTGCTGTCCAGTCTGACCTTGGAGTTCAGTCTGCTGCTGTTGGGATGTTTCCTGGATGGAGATGGAGGCATTGATCAGACTGAAGCTTCCTGGTTGAGCTGCACCAGTCGACTTTATGCTGAGTCTCAGGAAGTTTTCTCACCTACCAGTCCAGCAGACTCGGTTTGATTGAACCAAAATGCCAACAAGTTACATTTTTAGTTTGTTTGTTTCTCATTTCAAAAAACAAATCAAACTTTCCAGGCAAACAAATTAGAGTTTGATTAAAGCAGACAAACAAGGCTGGTGTGAATAGAACCTGATTTCCAGATTTCTGAAAATGAAGGTAACTGCTGTTCATTGAAGCTGACTGCTGCTCCTGCAGTGCTGCAGCTGCTCAGCCTGTGAACAGTGATAACTGAGAGTTTCTTCTCTCTGGAGACTGACTTACTTTCTGCTTCCAGCGTTCCCAAACTGTTTCTGTGAGCTGATTGGCTCTGAAACAGCTGCTGACGTAGCGCATCAAAGTGAGGACATTTATTAAACACAGGACGCCATGACACATTGTTCTTACTGCAGCATGTAACTGCCTGGTCTAGTAGAGCTGCAGGACTGAGCTCTGATGAAAAGCTCAGGCTGAATCCTGAGCAGGGGCGGAGCTAGACTTTTTTTCAAGGGGGGGCCAAAGGGTGAGCAAGGCTTTATCAGAGGGTCCATATACAAATGGACCGTTCCATGGAACGAAGGGAAAAAATATTGTTTCCCTTCGTTCAAAATTATTTAATATAATTATTTAGGTTATAATTCAAAGCTTTCATATGACATACCCTACTTACATTTCAGTCATTATAAAACTTAATGGTTTTTCACATATTCTTACACATTTCAAGCAAGAGCTGGGAGATATAAAACATTAGAGGGCAGCATGTCACTAAAACATTATGTTAAAAGAATCTGTCTAAAACACGATCTATCATCACTAGCATGGCTAATATAATAAACGAGGCACTACGCAGCGGTGCACAACCATTTTGTTTCTTTTTAGAAATGTATGACAAGAGCCGCCTCTCATTAGGAAGGTAACAACGGTTACAGCTGAGCGGTAAAATGTTGGAAATACCTGCTAAACTCCTGACGGTGTAACTCTAAAGCCGTTGATGTGTTTTGGAAAAAGCAGGAACTACATGTCAGTTTAACCAATGAACAGCGTCGGGCATCGAGCTGCCTTCAGGGACAGTCGGAAATTACAGTTTTCCTGGCAAATCTTTGCCGATCTCATAAGAATTATATTTTAAAATGACCATTTCCAGGCTGGCTCTGCCACTGATCTCAGTTATTCTGAGACGATGGAGAATCGATTCTGTCATGATGGAGCTTCTGTGGTGAATAAGTTCTGCTCTGCTTCCTGAAAAGGCAGCAGTGGACCGGCTCCGTTCTGACAGTCTCTCCTGGGCTTCAGCTGCAGAGCTGGAAATCTCTCCGTTTCCATATTTGGTGAAATGGACCACAGGACAAGCCCCTCAGAGCTCGTCTCTGGATCCTGCCTCATTCTTCCACAGAACTTTAAAGGTTTCATACCAGAGAGGTTTTATAGCCTGGACCCGGAAGACATTGGGCCCATGGTGCACATAATCACTCCAGAACCCCAGAACTCGCTGCAGGCTGCTGCAGCCTGCTGCAGCCAGAGAACAGAAACAGCAGAGTCTTTGTTCCCGTTTTGTCTTCACAGTTAGCTAAACCTGGAAAAGCATGAAGCTCTCCTTCATTTCAGAGTCTGTTTGTGTTTTATAGGAGATTTTTGGCCCTGATTCATCCATAAGGAGAAGAAAAACCTAAAAGCAACGTTTTTGCTGATAAATCATCTAAATAGGTTATGTAAGGTTCTGCCTGACATTTTTGTGTAAATTCTTTAAATTCTGCAATATTTAGCCTGAAACCATCTCAGTGCTGCCCCCTTTAGGTTGAACTGTGGCAACTGCAGCTGAATTTTCCTATTGGTTCAAAATGTTAAGCTGTACATCACACAGCCCAGCGCTGGCGAATTAAACGCTAACGCTGGTCTGTCTTTGTTGGTCTGTCCTTGGTGGTCTGTCTTTGCTGGTCTGTTCTTGGTGGTCTGTGTTTGCTGGTCTGTCTTTGCTTGTCTGTCTTTGGTGGTCTGTCCTTGGTGGTCTGTCGTTGGTGGTCTGTCTTTGCTGGTCTGTCCTTGGTGGTCTGTGTTTGCTGGTCTGTCCTTGGTGGTCTGTGTTTGCTGGTCTGTCTTTGCTTGTCTGTCTTTGGTGGTCTGTCATTGGTGGTCTGTGTTGTGCTTGTCTGTCTTTGGTGGTCTGTCCTTGGTGGTCTGTCATTGGTGGTCTGTGTTTGCTGGTCTGTCCTTGGTGGTCTGTTCTTGGTGGTCTGTGTTTGCTGGTCTGTCTTTGCTTGTCTGTCTTTGGTGGTCTGTCTTTGGTGGTCTGTCATTGGTGGTCTGTCTTTGCTGGTCTGTCCTTGGTGGTCTGTGTTTGCTGGTCTGTCCTTGGTGGTCTGTGTTTGCTGGTCTGTCTTTGCTTGTCTGTCTTTGGTGGTCTGTCATTGGTGGTCTGTGTTTGCTTGTCTGTCTTTGCTGGTCTGTCCTTGGTGGTCTGTGTTTGCTGGTCTGTCTTTGCTTGTCTGTCTTTGGTGGTCTGTCCTTGGTGGTCTTCTTGGACAGACATGAATTTGTTGTCCCAAATTTGTTTGTCCTCATATTGATGGAGAGTTTCAGCTGCTTCTTGTTCTGACATGAGGTCAGCTGGTGGAAGTGGGGTTGAAGTGGATCGTGATGTGATGTCCAGACAGACTGAACCAAAGCCGGTCAGTGGGTCAAGGCTCCAAGGTCGCCCAGGAGGTGATAATCTCAATCTGAAGGGATTACCTTCTCAGACGATGTGGAAGCTTTAGATGATCCGTCAGGTGATGGATCCTCTGTCATCATTAACTTTCCCTCCGTCTGCAGCGTCTGCAGCTTCACATGTGAACATGTGCTGGACGGCAGGTTGTCGGTTCAGACTCTCTGGGTCAAACTGCTCTGATAAAACTGGAGCAGATTCTGAGTCTGAATCAGGCTGCAGTTTCTGTTCGCTGCTGATGGCAGAGCAGCAAAAACCCATCAGAGAGGAGAGAGAAACAGGGCAGCATGGAGCCGACCTGGCTGACCCTCTGAGTGTGAAGATATAATAAATTGGAGTGAGTTGAAAACATGTAATGATGAGTCGTCGAGTTTCACAGAGTGAAGTCTGCAGCGCAGCAGCAACAGCTCATGGAAAGTCCAATAAGTTTAACACGCCGCCCCCACCGGGTCGATGCCTGACGCCCAGCGGCGCACGCCGCACTTATCCCATCCTGTTCCCATCGGGGAGCTACTTTATCTGACGACCTTTGACCCCTCCGCTTGCCAATACAAGCCTCAGTCAGACAGTCCATCCCAACAGCTAAACATCATAATGTGTCAATACATCAGAGTATGAATAGATTTATCATTTTTTTGTTTCATTATTTACCTTTAAAAGCTCATTTTGAACAATAATTCAGGAAATATGATTCAGGTTGTGAATAACTGGGTTCAACTTTAGGAGAGCTGGACTACAACTCATTAAATCAAATCAAGACAAACTTTCAGAAGCTCAAATGAATCTCATTCCAAAACATCAGCAGCTGAAGATTTTCCTGCTTCAGGGTGTGAAAACCAGGAAAAGTCATTTAAAATGATCTTTATATGGAGATATGCTGAGCGGCCCAGAACCGGGCTGGCCCAGAACCGGGCTGGCCCAGACCCAGGCTGGCCCAGAACCAAGCCGGCCCAGACCCAGGCTGGCCCAGAACTGGGCTGGCCCAGAACCAGGCTGACCCAGACCCAGGCTGGCCCAGAACCGGGCTGGCCCAGAACCAGGCTGGCCCAGAACCAGACCAGAACCAGGCTGGCCCAGAACCAGGCCAGAACCAGGCCGGCCCAGACCCAGGCTGACCCAGAACCGGGCTGGCCCAGAACCAGACCAGAACCAGGCTGGCCCAGAACCAGGCTGGCCCAGAACCGGGCTGGCCCAGAACCGTCTTAGAGATCCAGGATGACTGAATGATCTCCAAAATGAATCTCAGCTCAGTGGAAACATGTGAGGCTGCAGCAGAACCAGGAGATTCTATCAGAAAAACAGAAAAATGATGGAAATCTTGATTTCATTTCCATGAATTCGCCTTGACATCAGTTCTGTAGAAGCATGACTCGGCAGTTTCTCAGCGTCATGTTTTCATGTTTTCACACAGCATCATAATGACCCACATAAAGAGTCTTTATTATTATCATCATCCCTGCAGGAATCGACTTGTTCATTCAGCCTGAGCATCAAACCAGATCAGGTTTCATCTGTAAACCAGTTCAGACAGTTTCTACTGGTTTGCTGCTCTAAACCCAGTAACCCAGTAACCACACCAGTTGAAGGCCAGCCTGTCGGTCACCAGCCTGTCGGTCACCAGCCTGTCGGTCACCAGCCTGTCGGTCACCAGCCTGTCGGTCACCAGCCTGTCGGTCACCAGCCTGTCGGTCACCAGCCTGTCGGTCACCAGCCTGTCGGTCACCAGCCTGAACCACATCCTGAAGGTTTTATCTGCAGAAGTGGCAGGAAGTCTATTTATGGGCGGTTATCAGATGAAGCTCCAGTAAGGAGCTGTTACTGGAAACGCTCTGGAACTGGGAGGCCTGCTGGCCCACATGAAGCATTTCCTTTTCTCGCCTTTCTGCATAAACATACCGTCTCCTCATGTTTAAGGTGAAAATATTTGTGTCATGAATGTTTCATGTTAAATACTCATCAGTGTTTATATGGTGAGAAAAAAGCGAATCCAGATTCAAATCTCCGTCCAATCGAATCCATAAACTGATCGAATCCATAAACTGACTGTGTGGCTGTGTTGTCGTCTTGCAATCGGAAGGTTGTAGGTTCGATTCCAGCTTCCTCCTGCCATATGTCGATGTGCCTCTGGGCAAGGCATTTAACCCTAAATTGCCTACCGGTCTGCGTATTGGTGCATGAATGTGTGTGTGAATGGGTGAATGTGACTCTAGTGTAAAGCGCTTTGAGTGGTCAAAATGATTGGAAAAGCGCGATATAAGTTCAGTCCATTTAATGTCCAGTAAAACTTCAACCATCAGTGTTGGTAACTTTGATCCTGTTTCCTCTCTGTGACCTCTGGATGTGACCTCTAGTGGCTGCTTCATGTTTCATAAGTCACTGCGTCATCCTGACTGGCCTGAGCCTGCAGCAGCAGCAGAGGTCAGCCTTCCTGCCCCATGTTGACCTTGTCCAGGCGGTTTGGACCAAAGCTCTCATGTTTACCTGATTGGTTTCATTTGAGCCTTTTCTCTTGTTCCTTCACCACCTGAATCGTCCATTTCTGACATCCTGAGGTTAAAGACGTGATGTGCAGCATGAAGAAGCGCCTGGTGACCCAGTCAGACCCGCACTGAGCCGATGTCTCAGCTGGATGCGACTCGCTGTGAGTCATGATGCACGATGATCTTATCTAGAAAAGACAGTTGGTCAAATTCACCATCATCTTTTTCTCTTTTGTTGTTAATCACTGAATCATCTGTGGAGTCATAATTTAGCATGAATGTGACGTCAGATGTTCCCACATCCGGCTTGACGATACCGGATCAATCTGGACCGCTGCAGAACACACACATGGACACACAGAGAGACACACAGGGACACACAGAGAGACACACAGAGACACGCAGAGAGACACACACAGGGACACACAGAGAGACACACAGGGACACACAGAGAGACACACAGGGACACACAGAGAGACACACAGAGACACACAGAGAGAGACACACAGAGAGACACACAGAGACACACAGAGAGACACACAGGGACACGCAGAGAGACACACACAGGGACACAGAGAGAGACACAGAGACACGCAGAGAGACACACATGGACACACAGAGAGAGACACACATGGACACACAGAGAGACACACAGAGACACACAGAGAGACACACATGGACACACACATGGACACACACATGGACACACACAGGGACACACAGGGACACACAGAGAGACACACATGGACACACAGAGAGAGACACACATGGACACACAGAGAGACACACATGGACACACAGAGAGACACACAGGGACACACAGAGAGACACAGAGACACGCAGAGAGACACACATGGACACACAGAGAGACACACAGAGACACGCAGAGAGACACACATGGACACACACAGAGAGACACATGGACACACAGAGAGAGACACACATGGACACACAGGGACACACAGGGACACACACCAACATCCAGGCTTAACGCTAAGCAGCTTACATCCAGGGTCACAACTATTCATACCCCCAGCAGGTCCAGATTTAAAAAGAGTCTTAAAGGAGAAGAACTGAAAATAATTATAATAAATAATGACAACAGACATTATTATGTTTTATGTTCTCAACATTTTTATGATGTCTGCAACATGTGTCCAGATTTTTTGTGTTTTTAAGGTTAAATCTTTATAAAACTAAATAATTTCTGTCTGACTGTAAACCTGCATTCAGGTTTTTTATGTTCAACCTGTAAACATCAAACTTTGTGTCATATAGAAACTACTTCCTGTTTGACACAGAATATAGCTTCACTTTAGCTTCATGTCCGTCTGGGTCCTGATGCCGTGAGTTCCTCCTGATGAACCCAGGAGGTAAATATTACCTGTAGACGTATTTCGGTATTTCTTCATACTTTCTTTCCAGAGCAGAGAGGAGAAGAACGTATGAACAGGAAACCAAATGCAGAAAAGGAAATGAGAGCAGACTGAGCAACAAACGGGAAGGCAGTGAACTTCAGACGTACGCAGAGGAATGAAGAGCAGAACATCGAGAGTTTGTTCATGTGATCCGTCAGGAAATTACAGGTTTTCTGGGGAATGTGGCTCCATCGGCTGCAGGTGGAGAAACGCTGAAACTAGAAGTTGAGTTGAGGATCAAACTGTTTTTCCACCTGATCTGGAATCACCTTTTCAAATTTACTCCATAAATCTCCTCAGAGATCTGCAGGATCAGGGTGGGAATGTTTGAGGAGTTCTCTGAGTCAGAACCAGAACCACATCAGAACCCAAAACCTGCTGCTGAGTAAACTGTGAACAGTAACGGGTTCAGAACCACGGGGGCCATGGGGGCCACGGGGCCATGGGGGCCACCGGGGGCCATGGGGGCCATGGGGGCCACAGGGGGCCACGGGGGCCACTGGGGCCATGGGGGGCACCGGGGGCCATGGGGGGCCACCGGGGGCCATGGGGGGCCACGGGGGGCCATGGGGGGCCACCGGGGGCCACGGGGGGCCACCGATCAGAGGAGCAGCTCCTCCTCCTCCTCCTCCCACCAGTAAACAAAGCAGAAAATGTTTCCCCAGGGTTCCTGTTGGCAAAGTTCTTCAAACTTCTTATCTTTGATGTCTCTGTGTATAAAAGTCCATTTTAAGCTGCTGGAAAAAAAACAAATTCAGTTTATCTGTTCATCTAAACAGCGTTTAAACATAGGTGGAGGTCAGAATCCTCAGAGCTCAGAGATACAGAAAAGCAGAGTTTTTATTCCTATATATGAGAAATAGCCATGAAAGCAAAGAAAAGCTGCATTAAAGACTTGAAGCTGTGATAAAGCAGGAGTTTTCAGGCTTCATGTGGTGGTTCTGGTCCCGCCTCCAGCGTTTCCTTTGTGCGTGCCAAACAGAGGCAGGCGGCGTTCTTCCTGCTCAATGTGAGCAGCAGCGAGGATGAAAATCCTGCAGGCAACGGAGGCTTTCATCCAGAGACTGAGCGGACCTTAAGATGAGACCTGGAGCTGGAGGGGCTCAACTTTTAATTATTTATATAAGACTCTTGCAAATTCAGCAGCTCAGCCACAAGGACCTGATGCATGAGAGAGAAGACGCTTTGTGAACCGACATCAACGGCCAGAAAACGCTTTTATTTACATGTTTATGATCATAAAGTTCATATTCAGGGATCCTGCTGCAGGACATAATTAAAAACAAACACGTTTCATAACCTTTTCAAACTGAGTCCTGCTGCAGAGTCGACTTTTCCTGGCAGTTTAATCCCTTTCCAGGCGACGGCTCTGCTGATCCAGTGATCAACCAGAGGAATCTCTCCATCGGACCTGAGCCTGATTTACTCTGACGTCACAGAGACTCAGATGATCATAATCTGATGAGACGTCTCAGCCTGAACGCTGAACCTTCACATCCAACTGACAACTCAAAAACAACAACATGGAAAAAGATTCACTGCTTTCACTCCGTCTGTAATCTGAGATCAATAACTGAATGTCAGGTTCACTTTAAATATTAGCTTCAAATGCAATAAACCACAACAGTTTTTAGAATTTCATCACTTCCAAACACAGTGAGAGAAATTCAATAAACTCATATTAACTTTATTCTCTATTATTTCAACTTCGTTCTCTTACGAATCCATTCTAGTCATTTTATTATATTTTCTTGGGGTTTTATGTGATGAAATGTTGAAATGCATTAATTATCTGGTCATCATCTCTACTCATGCAAATCACATCAGTTCTCACAGCGAGTTGCGTTTGCAGCAGCGATCCACCGACAAGCTGCTGATTTAACATCTGCTGTGGTCCCACACATCCAGCCGCTGCCCCTCGTCCAGGGGAACAGGTCAAAGGTCAACTCCAAACCACTTGGAGTCTGTCACCCAGAGAGCTGAGGGAACGACCCTGAAGATTCAACCCAGAGGTCAAAGGTCTTGATTGGTCCAGTATCGGTTGTTAAGAGGGATTAACAGATGGATGCAGGACTGAAGAGACCAAAGTTTGTCCAACATCCGATCTGAGAAAGACAAGAAACAAGGTGCTGCAATGGTCTAGTCAAAGTCCAGACTCATCTCTGACTGAGATGCTGTGTTGGATTCTTTAATTCCTCTGGAGTGTCGCCAGCTGGGCTTGTCAAACAGGAAGTGACATCAGTACCACTAAATGCTGGCTTGGAACTGGTCCCAGTTAGTGAACTGGTCCCAGTTAGTGAACCGGTCCCAGTTAGTGAACTGGTCTGGTCCCAGTTAATGAACTGGTCCCAGTTAGTGAACTGGTCTGGTCCCAGTTAGTGAACTGGTCCCAGTTAATGAACTGGTCCCAGTTAGTGAACTGGTCTGGTCCCAGTTAGTGAACTGGTCCAAGTTAGTGAACCGGTCTGGTCCCAGTTAATGAACTGGTCCCAGTTAGTGAACTGGTCCCAGTTAATGAACTGGTCCCAGTTAATGAACTGGTCCCAGTTAGTGAACTGGTCTGGTCCCAGTTAATGAACTGGTCCCAGTTAGTGAACTGGTCTGGTCCCAGTTAGTGAACTGGTCCCAGTTAGTGAACTGGTCTGGTCCCAGTTAGTGAACTGGTCCCAGTTAGTGAACTGGTCCCAGTTAGTGAACTGGTCTGGTCCCAGTTAGTGAACCGGTCCCAGTTAGTGAACTGGTCCCAGTTAATGAACTGGTCCCAGTTAGTGAACTGGTCCCAGTTAGTGAACTGGTCTGGTCCCAGTTAATGAACTGGTCTGGTCCCACTTAATGAACTGGTCCCAGTTAGTGAACTGGTCTGGTCCCAGTTAGTGAACTGGTCCCAGTTAGTGAACTGGTCTGGTCCCAGTTAATGAACTGGTCTGGTCCCAGTTAATGAACTGGTCCCAGTTAATGAACTGGTCTGGTCCCAGTTAATGAACTGGTCCCAGTTAATGAACTGGTCTGGTCCCAGTTAATGAACTGGTCCCAGTTAGTGAACTGGTCTGGTCCCAGTTAATGAACTGGTCTGGTCCCAGTTAATGAACTGGTCTGGTCCCAGTTAATGAACTGGTCCCAGTTAATGAACTGGTCTGGTCCCAGTTAATGAACTGGTCCCAGTTAGTGAACTGGTCTGGTCCCAGTTAATGAACTGGTCCCAGTTAATGAACTGGTCTGGTCCCAGTTAATGAACTGGTCCCAGTTAGTGAACTGGTCCCAGTTAGTGAACTGGTCTGGTCCCAGTTAATGAACTGGTCCCAGTTATGTAAGCAGTTCTGGTTTCGTTCTGGTTTCGTTTTGTGGTTTGCGATCCGTCTGGATAACTTTGTTTACTCGTGAATTATTGCTGAATCTCCTCCACGTTTGTAAACACAGGAGTTGTTTTTGTTTTGCTCCAATGTTTACAAACATTACTTACGTATCATAACCTCTCAGAAAGACGCTCAGCTTGTGTTGTGTAATATTTTAGCTGCTACTGGTCAGAAAATCAGATTGTAGCTTTAATCTAGGAGTTTTTAAAGAAGATAAACGAACAAATATTGAAAAACAAATAAAGAATATGAAGAGAAGAACGTTTTTGATTTGGTTTTTATATTGTTTATTTGGTTTATTTCAATAAAAGACACTGGAGCCGTCGAGTCGTTAGCACAAATATAGAAATTTATTTCAAACAAGGAAATACATAACCAACATGGCGACACGCCTTCAAGTGAGACTCGAAACGCCGCGGCTTTTCTTCAGACTGAGAGACGGAAACATGTCCGCTGCATCCACACATTCTGTGATCAACAATTGCACTTTGTGAAAACAGCTAAAGGAAACGATGCATTCAGACTTTACAGCACTTCTCTCTGACATACCAGAACCTCACACATTTCCAAACTTCCTCACTTTCATGACCAACCAATCACATTCCAGTCTTTTCTTGTGACATCTTCTTAGCAGCTTAGCTCCTCAGGATTACATCACTCAAGCTCATTTACCAGACAGACATGTGCAATCGACAAGGAGGGAAAGAAAGGGCTGCATGACTCCTGTTTGTACAACCGAGGCGGTTCTGTGTGAACTTGTCTACGTGTGACAGAAGGTGCAGGAGGTTTAGTGTTTTGCTTCATTAGAAATGAATCAGCTGTGTTTTCTGTGGCCATGCACTCCCCAAGCTTTCTCTTCAATATGAAGGATTAATGCCAGTAATTAATTCCTCTCAGCTAACAGACGTTGTCACATTGAGAGGGACATCTCAATCAGTGCATGTTCAGCTAGCATCTGGCCCACAGAAAGGGGCCAACCGTCCTCATGTCCTCTGAGAGACTTTATTTCAGCGGCAGGCACAGAGACAAGGCACATTCAACATATTTTACAGAGCAGAGCTGAGCTTCAGGTGATTTCCCTCCTGCTCCTCCAGTTTAATCATTCACCGGCCCAGTGAGCGGTTCCGGCTGGAAGCAGGTCAGTTGAGTGGGCTGAACTCGGGGTTTTGTCCGGTTTGTGAACCTTCAGGTTCAGTTTGCTTTGAGTGGATGGGACTCGGACCCGGAGCTGGCTCTCTCACCAGTAAGGCACGGTGCTGTCGATGTGACCCCAGCTCTGCCAGCCGGGGAACAGTCCGCTGGACATGCGCGGGCTGCCGAACTGATCGAACTCCAGCTCCGGGACCTTCGGCGCTCTGGCGGTGAGCTCCGGCGGTTTCTGCTGCGCCGCAGAGTCTTTGCTCAGGTCCTCTCCGCTCCAGCCCACGTGCTTCAGAGGGTAGTTCTTGCCTTCGTTATTGTCCCAGTAGGTCTGGCCCTGGACCCGGAAGCAGATGCAGAACTCGATTCGGTTCTGGGGCGGGGTGTACGCCGGCAGCTCCAGCTTGAAGGCGAAGGTGTCGGTATCCTGGCAGCCGTAGACGTTGTTCAGGAAGCTGCAGTCCACGTCGCTGAAGGTCGCCCACGAGTCATAGGTGACCCGTACCTGCACCGACTTCTCATAGCCCACGTTCCGGACCTTGATGGTGCCGGTCAGCGAGCGCTCCTGCAGCGAGCAGTTCTCCAGGGAGACGCAGTTCCGGATCAGCCGGTTCCGGAAGTCCAGGTAGTCGGCGGACGGCTGCTTGAAGTCGAGCGCCAGGCTGCGCACCGAGCTGATCTTTAGGTCCATGGTGGCGTTCTCCAGGTCGCTCATCTCGAACTGCAGCTCCTCGGCGATCCCGTCCACCGGCTTGTTCTGGTACCGCTCGTCGTCGAACTTGGAGAAAACGTGGATGGCGGTGAGCGACAGACCCTTGGTGTCGGCGAACACAACGCTCTTCTTCATGGGCTTCTTCTTGGCCCAGGCCACGTGGGCGCCGTCGTCGGCCGCCCGGCGCTGGCTGCTGAGGCAGGGCCGCAGCGGCTGGTAGAGCTGCTGGCTGCGGGCGCTGGGCTGGTTGGCCCGGTTCTTGGCCCGCTGCAGGTCGCCGTAGGAGCTGATGAAGCTCCGCAGAGGAGGCGGAGAGTGGCTGATGTAGAACCTCATCGCCACGTCTGTCATGACTGGTCCAGGCATCGCGGACGGACTGAAGGACGTGAGCACGCTGAGGGACAGAGCAGAAACACAAAGGTCCAGAAGGATCAGAGCCGGGATGGCAGGAAACCAGAACAACAAAACCTCTCTGAGCTGCTCAGTTAGCTTCACGTCTGAATATCTAAAATAAGTTACAAGATCAGTTCTTACCACGAATGAACAAGTTGCTCTGCAGGAAACGTTTTATTATAAACGAAATAATCTACCAGGGGAAACATGCTTTTATTATGAATATTACAGAATTACTGACAAATGGTCAGTTATACACATTTACCAGTCTTGTATAGTAATTTATTATTAGGTTTTCAACACTATTAAACCTTTTCTTAGCTTTTATACTCGATGCTGCTGCTTCACCTGGACAGTAAAGGATTTTTCTTTTCTATTCTAAAGTTTTAGTTTCCCATCATTTCCAGGATATTAAGATATTTGCACTAGAAAATAAAATATGTTTCTGCTGTTCAGATCAAACTTGACCTTTGACCTTGTCGTCTCGTTCATCTCTGATGTTTCTTACCTTGCAGCACTCATGGGGTCAGAATCGAGGCTCCGAGCAGAAACAGGAAGGTTTCCGGTGCAGCTGCGGCTCTACAGGCTCATCCTGCTCGCTCTCGTGCCGAGCTGCGCTCTGCTCTCTGCGATTTCAACTGCCTGCAACGCAACATTTGCATACGCGGTCATCTGGCTGCGCAGGCAGCCAATGGGGAAGCCAGAGGCCAGTCCGCAGCGGCCAATCAGCTGCCAGCAGGCCTGGCTGCGGGCCAGCTGATTGGGGGAGCGACGCCTGGCGGCAGCAAGAGCTGCAGGACGGACCCTGCTGGCTGGACCCTCTGGACCCGAACCAGAGGTACAGAACCCGGTACAGAACCCGAACCGGGCCGGTACAGAACCCGAACCGGGCCGGTACAGAACCGATCACGCAGCGAAGATGAATCAAAATGTCATCCAGTAAAGACACTTGGAAAAGTTTCACATCATAAAGTTATGTTGAACTTTCTCTATTTTAAAGACCAAAATGACAATAATTCATTGAAAAATATCAAAATTTCACCCAATAAATTAATTTATAACTTTTCAGAAAGAAATTGCAGCCAGATGATTTCCCTCATATCTAATAAACCAGAGAAACTTTTTCATAAGAATCATTGATGTAAAATAATTTCCAAAAACATTTTTGAGATTGTTCAAAAATGATTTAGAAATTAGTTTTAATTTTAAAAAATTGTTTTTTTAAATTAAAAACTAATTTAAAAGTTTATTATTATTATTATTTCAAGTGTATTAAGATTTTTGCACAAGACTAAAATAAAATAAGATTTTGTGTTTTTGCCATGTTTATTCAAAAATATGTGAATACAAAATAAAATCAGGAAAGGAAACATTTTTTCCTCATCAGTTTCTTTCTGAACCTTCAGAAACTTTGAGGCTTCAGGAGTTTGATTCATTCAGGGAGGAGAGACAGAAGTTTTACTCAAATAAGAAGCAAAAAGTAAAAAGCTCCTAAAATGACATCTTTTTCAAAACGTTACTCCAGTAAATGTAGTTAGTTTCTCTCCATCTCAGACTCGTTTCCCAGAATGTTTCCTCTTTGTCCTATGAATCTGCTCACCTTTTATTACAAGATGCTTCATCTGATGTGGAAATAAACACAAGTCAGGAGGAGTTTCTGCTGTTTTGGACGTTTTTGGAGTTTTCTGACCTCATTGATTTCCAGCAGAGTTAAACATTACTAAAGCATGTAAACATGGGACAGAAATTGGGTGAACTTCCTTTTGCTTTTCTTAGTTTTCGGGGAGCTGTCGTGTTTCTCTATCGTGCTTCTCTGTCGTGTTTCTCTGTCGTGTTTCTCTGTCGTGTTTCTCTGTCGTGTTTCTCACGTGTGCAGAGGGTCGCTGTGACCTGCTGGTTCATCATCTGACACCGAGGACGAAGGTTTGAGACGTGAACAGCAATCAGACTTTATTTATAGAGCTTGTTTTGTACGGCTGGATTTTATGCAGAGGATGAAACAGGATGACAGACATGAAGCCACCAAACTGAGTCACACAAATTAAATCACTTTAAGGTCCATAATAAGAAGATATACACGATTAAATAATTGCAGCAGAAAAAATCACGTTTTGTTAACAAAAGTCTAAAAGATCATTGGAAAATATGCATAAACAATAACAGACATAAATATAAAACATGACATTTTTATTGTTACATAATTCTCTTTTTATCAATTTTCTCTCTTTTTCACTCCAGTTGTCATAAAGTATAAAAACTTAAAAATCTCCTGAAGGTAAAAGAGAAAAGTTTGGACCCGACCGTCTGTTTCTGTATCTTTAATTTTTCCATCAGAAGCTACTTTAATGAAAACAGTTTGATTTGCACATTAATAGTCCAAACAATAAGATCATTTATTTTAACGAGTCTCAGTGCAGGACCAGCAGAACTATTGATCTTCTGAACCTTATCAATATGTTTCAGCGTTTTAAGCCATGTATTGTCGTGTGTTTTATTAAATTACACTGTCCTCTTTCAAATAAATACATTATATCACAATTTCATGTTTCGGCTTGTTTTTACATTCATAAACATAATAATGTGTCACTGCTCTGAAATTCAGTAAAGATTTGTGATCAAACCTTCAGATGAAGATCAATGATCCAATCACTTTGCACTGAGTTCACGTTGCTGCAGCATCATTTTCATGATCTGATGCTGAACCCAGGAACTTTTACGAAGGAAGGAAATTGTTTCATCTTCTGGGTTTTATTCGCCTGTTTCCCATCAGACAGAGTTTCTGTAAAGTTCAGTCTGTTTACATCAGGGATGGTAGACACAGGATGACCCTTGGTGACCCCACCACGCCCTCTGACCTCCCAACAGGAACTCTGCAAAGGTTTTTACTTTTCTTTCCATCTTCATCCCTCTGGAAGGAAAACTTTGCCTTTCACAGTTGATTTAAACTTTTTAATTTTCTCTCTACTGCAGTCATTTTTTAAAAAAAAGTTTAATTTTTTTGCAACTCATGAATGGAATGTTTTCCTGTTTTTCCCATTTTGAAGAAGAATTCGTTCCCAAGACTAATTTCAGGGAGTTTCTGATCTGTGTGAAAGCTGCAGGTTGAGAGTCTCTGCAGGAGGCAGGATGAGGCTCTGCTGCTGATCTGACCTGCACGTCTTCATGGATCGGTTTTGTTGCAACATTCAGGCCAACAGAGTTGGGCAGAACAGAAACAGTTATTGTCACTTTGTTTGTCCTTTTTCTATCTCATGCGAACATTTTGGCTCTAAAAGTGACGACCTTTGTCTGTTTGCTTTTCCTGATCCTCTGGTTTTCTCAGGGGGTGAAGAACATTTTGTCCTTTTAATGATCAAATCCCAGCAGAGTTTATAGTAAAAGAATCAAAATAACCACAAGGTTTCCTCCTTGAAGAGCCAGCCGGCTTCCTTATCTGCTGGAGGTCAGAGGTCAGAAATCTTTTTGTCACTTTGACGGCTTTCACAACCCAAACAGTCTTGTTTTACACGTGAGTCATGCAGTGAAACTTTAGACTGCAGCAGCTCCACGCCGCTCTCACATGGCCTGGGACGGTAACGCTCCGAGTCCGTCGGGCTCCGAGTCCGTCGGGCTCCGAGTCCGTCGGGCTCCGAGTCCGTCGGGCTCCGAGTCCGTCGGGCTCCGAGTCCGTCGGGCTCAGCGCGGCGAGCCGCCGCAGCAGGTTGCATCACAACGCTTCGCTTTGGGGAGCTGCTGCAAAACGTAAAACAAATCACCCAAAAGCAGAAGTCACTCTTTCAAGTTTACCATCATTATGAAAGCTGGATTTTCCCCGTTTTCATTTAAATAACTGATCGTTTTGGTGAATCCTGAGAAAACAGCTTTCAGGTCCAGATTCACCTGTTGCTCTGATGTTTAAATGTGAATCCAGAACCGGAGAGCCGTGAGGGAGCTGCAAGGATCAGGCAGCAGAGGATCCTGCCAAGGAACAAGACCGGGATTTAAAACAGAGCCGGAGAAAAAGCACTAAACAGAAACTTAATCCTGGGATCTTCTGCTGGAATAAACTGAGATTACAGGCTGAGCTGCAGGTTAAACCAGAGGAGTTATGAAACACATCAGGGGGTCGAGGATTAAAACTGCTGCATGAAGGAGAAACTTTTCATGCTGATGGGAAACTCTTTAAAATATCCAAAAACAAAAAGCAGCTTTGGCTTCTTCCTTCCTTTCAGCACAAACTTTCCCTAAAATAGCTTTCTAAAAACTTTTGAAATCTTTAAATGTAGGAAAACAGAAACCTGAACTCTCTGCTGAATGACCTAAAGCAGGTGAAGCAGCAGCAGCTCCGGTCAAAGGTCAGATCCATGCAGCAGGCCCTGTCATCAGACCGAAGATGCATTAATCATTGACTGTTATGAATTTGGCAAATTATTTATTTAATCTAAAGCGAGTTCATATTTAAAACTGCAGACTCAAATCCTTTCCTCCTGATTTTTGTTAAACGGCAGAATATACATTTATGTTTATGCCAATAATTGATCAATATTGAATGTTTTTGGATATTTTTGATGTTTTATCCATAAGTTGATGTGAGTTTCTGTCACTCAGAGTGAAAACGTTCCCTGCCCTGGTTTGGTCTCATCGCTCTGACTTCAGGTCATGTTTGTGTGGGTCGGTCCGTCATGTTCCCGTCCATCGACCCAACTCAGAAGAACCGAGCCAGGAGTACTTTCTATGTTCACGTCAGGAGCCATTAGAGCGTCTGACTGGTTGGTCACTGATATGAACTTTCATACATTTTAAATCTTTGATTTCTTTCTCTATAAAATGTTTAAGACAAACAATTTCTTGTTTCTTTGTAACAGAAAACTTGAAAAATCATCAAATCTAATTATGGTTGTTTTCTTGTCATAAATACCAGTAACTGTCAGATCAAGTCAACTGGCTACTTCCTGGTTTTTCACTGGGACCAGTACCACCAGTCCAGTTGACGTGAAACCGTCTCTGGTTCTGTTGGCAGAACCAGAGACCGAGCAAAGACCTGCAGACACAACGGATCAGGAGAGGAAATCGGATGCCATGATTGGCTGACAGCAGTCACATGACCTGCATTTCTGTTAAGTCAGAAGGTTTTATGTTTTCCTCTGTTTACCACCAACAGCTGAGATCCAGCAGAGCTCAAGTGAATCTGACATGGCAGCAGGAGATCCAGTATGAAAACAGTCCAGATTCTTTCCACATGAACGTTCACTTTCAGGAGCAGGGCGTTTCTTCTGGAGGTAATGAAACAACTCCAGGCTCAATAAATCAGAGTTTCACAGCAGCAGAGGAGAAACCGAACCAGTCTGAGTCTTCACTGAGAATGTCAACTCCATCGAACTCGATCGCTACGCCAAGCGGACTGGAGACTGATTCAGACACAGGAAGTGGACCACAACCAGAACCAACACGCTGATCTAGTGCAGTGGTTCCCAAAGTGTGGGGCGCAACCCCTAGGGGGCGCAGTGCCAATGCAGGGGCCACAGGAAGCGTTTTGGATGAAGGGAAAAAATAATTAAAAAGTTAAAGTTTGTTTAACCTGAAGTGTGAAATAAACTTCAGTGGAGTTTGAAAACAAAATACATGTTTAGGTTTCTGTCTGGTTAATGATAACTGCCCAGATTTTATTATAATCCACAGGGATTATGGATTATAATAACCCATAAAATAACTCTTCTTCTTTGGTGAAGAAGGAAGTTGCCTCAGTGTCTTTTCAAAAGGTTTTTGTATCGTTTCCTTCTGTGGTTCTTGGTGCAGCGCCCCCACAGGCCCGGAGGGGAACAGGTTGCCTGAGCAGGTAGAAACAGAACCACAGCAGCTGGTTCTGGAGCAGATGGTGGAGTTCTGGGTCCAGTAGAACAAACATTTAGCTTCGGTGCTCAACAAACTCTATTGTGTTAAACTTCAATTTTGGGCCTAGAAAACTCCTCAATTCCTTTCTTTTAGCTTATATTTTATTATTTCATTTAATAAGATCATTTTCTACTGAAATGTCCCGACCCTCCTGTAGAACTGTCACGACCCTAAGGTGGGTTGTGACCCCCATGTTGAAGACCTCTATATTATAATGTAATTTATGGATTTTTAAACCCAAACCAAAGATTTTTATTTGCCTTAAAAATGTTTGGTACTTTTCTGTGGTTCTAAACATTAACTCTTTTGATGAGAATCTGCTCTTTGAAAAACATGAATTAAAATGACACATTTAAATAAAGAAGGTGAAAGAATAGAGCAGTCAATGGACCAAACTGTCATAAAGCAGCAGAGACTGAGGACATGTAACCTGCAGCTCCGGCAGAGAGCCTGTTGCTAAGCCTCTCACCTCGGATCCCCTCCTGGCACCGGTCCGGTATCCGTCAGAATCCAGTAGCAAAGTTCAGGGTCTGATTAAATCCCGCTGGGATGGATATAGATGTCCTGAAGAGGTTCATCCTGCAGGAGATGACAACCAGAAACCTCCAGGTTGTTTCCAGTCATCATGTTTCAGGTTGTCTTGTTATATATTTATATATATGATAATCTATTTTTCTATATTTAATCAGATTTTTGTGTTTTTTATCAGAATTTCTCCATTATTAATTGTTTGGCCCTTTTCTGGATTACGTGTTCATTACTGTGACCTTTGACCTAGAGATACCAGAGGTCCTGACTGCAGAAATAGAAACAATCTGCTACTTGAGATGCTCATCAAGCTGAGTGATCAGAGGAAAACACAGGCTGTGTGTGTGTGTGTGTGTGTGTGTGTGTGTGTGTGTGTGTGTGTGTGTGTGTGTGTGTGTGTGTGTGTGTGTGTGTGTGTGTGTGTGTGTGTGTGTGTGTGCATCTGGCAAACTGTTTAAATTTAGTTACTAATAAGAAGATCTCCTGTGTCAGCAGAGGCTCCTCTGGTTGCAGGTTCTGGCTGCAGGTTCTGGCTGCAGGTTCTGGATGTGACCCAAAGGTTTGGGTTTCATGCTGACGGTTCAGTGTTAGATAATTCTGAAAGTTCACACAGAATGATGATCAGGCAGGAATCTGGTTGTCTCTGCAGGGATCTAAACAGAACCTGAACCAGAACTGCAGCAGCTTTTGGACTTGATCAGAACCGTGATCAGAACCATGATCAGAACCATAAAAACTGTAATCAGAACCGTGTGTGTGCTGCGGTGGAGGTGTGTCTGTGTTTACATCGGGCCGGATCAGGCATGCTGTCTACGTGATCCGTGGAATGAGATTTTCCATTTCCACTTTGGCTGCAGCTGGCAGCGCCGGAGGAATGCGGGTCAGAACCCGACCTTATGCAACCCGGGACACACCCCCATGACTCTTCACAAACAGGTCCGGTCCTGCCGATCCGAGGAGGCCGAGCCTGAAACCGGAGCAACGCCTGCAGCAGGAGGCCCATCTGGCAAAAACTGATGATTCTGGTCGGGTTCTGTAGGATGGTGCCGGTTAAAGAAAATGAACCCGACCGTCTCTGTTCATTTAGCTGGTTAAAACTGCAGGTTTTTGTTTTAATAAGTATCAGCGTTGCTCTTTTGGATTTTCCTCTATTTCTGAACTGAAGCTTCTGGGATTTAAAAACTTCCAGCTTTTCCCAGCAACAAATTTGAAATTCAAACAAACTGAGTCAACAGAAGCGTTTTGTTCCTCTCATGCAGTCGATTAAACTTTTCATCTGGCTGCATCAGATCAGATCCTGTCACCACAACCAGCCAGCTGTCATGTGTCTGATCCCATTAAGCATCAACAGACAGACGGATGGACGCGGGCGTGGCGCCGCCTGAAAAGCTCCAATCAGGTGAGGAATGGAAACACCTGTTCAGGTGCTGATCGGTCCTGAAGGTCATGGGAGAAATGCTCTGGTTCTGATGAAAGCAACAGCAGCAGAGAAATCTGAGCACAGGAATGTCTCAGTAAACCGATTTCTGACCAACATCTGTTCAGACAGAGCAGAAGTCTGGGTGAAAATTCTCTTTTTCACGCTCAGGATGATTCTGGTCGGGTTCTGCAGGATGGCAGCAGGACTGACAGTTTCACAGCTGCTGTTGTTCTGTTAAATAATAATTATGTTCATGTTGGAGGTTTTGAGTGCTACAAAAAGCAGATATTGATTATAATTTAACTGGTGCTGATCCCAGTTGGTCTCTGGTCAGCCAGTTTGACCTTCAGGAAGGTTTTCAGCAGATTCCACCTGTCAGACCTGCCAGGCCCATTCCCACAAACACAGCTGAAACATTCACTAAGCTTTAAGTAGGACACTTTATTCCCAGTCCCAGGCCTCTCTCCAGACACGTCAGCTGATATCGGAGCAAAGCTGCTGCTTGTGCAAACATCAGGCGATAATGCAGGGGCCGGCATCAGGGGTCAACATCAGAGTTCAACAGAAACCCCACATGGCTTTCTGGACTTTCACCATAAACACAGAACCTGCTGGGAAGCGCATGCTTTAAAGAAAATCCTTACTTTCCCAAAGTTCAAGTTGTTTGTTTTCCTCATCGATCGAATATCAGCGACTGAAACACGGATCAGAAAATTCCTGATGACGATCTGAAATATTTCAACTTAAACTCAGAACCTTTTGCTCTGATACCCTTAAAACACCTGGACATCCAGCCACAGATTATGGACTGCATTATAATTCATACTGGATTATAATTCATACTGGATTATAATTCATACTGGATTATAATTCATAGTGGATTATCCCTCCAGCTTTCAGATATTCCTCTGCTCAGCTGAGTTAATGGTTGATAAACTGTTCATCAACCAGACTGAACGACGTCACAGGATGCAGACCATTGGTCTAGTCAAAGTCTAGATCTAAATCCTAACCAGTGAAATGAAATGGACTCAGCCTCTGCTCACTGAGCTGAGTGCAGCCTGGTCGTGTTGATCAGATGGTGGAGGCAGCAGCGCCCCCTCTGGTCACTGACTTCACTTTGTGAAAACCTGCTGCTGGGAACATTTAACTCCTAGAAAACCTGCAGCACTTCCAGGAAGGTTTGCACATTGTGATGAAACAAATGAACTAAAAATAATTGGCGGTTCAGAACAAGGAGCAATAGAGCTGAATCTGACAATATTTCTGAGGTTTGACACGTTCATCAAACTGAAGCAGAATTAACGGCTCCAATAGATCCGAGTGTCTCTGATCCAGACGTTCGTCTTTTCTGATCCAACAATCTGTTTGGTTTTCACTTCATGGAAGGAAACTGACTCCATCCCCGTTTAACAGAGTCGAAGAACTTTAACAAACTGGAGTTTAGATGCTTCATTTGCAAATGTGAGAAATGCAACTGAACATCATCTGCATAGAAACGACATGCAGATGTTCTCCATTATCATGATGAAATGCGTTCTTTTCAAATTTCCCAGAGTTCTGCGTCGGCCTCCTCTGCCTCGCGACCTTCAGAGTGACGGGATCGTCTGGGCCAGGTTCACATCCTGGACTGTTTCTGCAGCTGATGGAGCAGAGCTGATTCCCTCGCCCTGCCTGGACCCGACTGCCGCTGGGCCCAGAGGAGCCTCTGCTGAAGGTTTCATCATCCGCTCTGCTGAGCGCCTGGTGTCTGATTGTGGGTTTTATGGTAGATTAAACCTGTTGGACTCATTTATCTCTCAGGGAACGATGGCAGGAAAACTCCTCTGGCTCTGGTTCTGGTTCTGAAGGTCAGTGAAATGGATCATTACTGAAGAACCACTTAATGTTGTTTCAAGAAGCTGAGATAAAATTATTCATATTTTATCTGTTCAAGGTTTTTTCACCTACAGGAAAGTTTCAGTCAGTTCTGTGGGTTTTTATTTCATTTGAACTCAAAATGTTTCCTCTGATTTCTAATCCAACAGCGACCTCTGGTGGCTCCATCATTTATACACTTTGCAGATTATTTTTCTGCTGAAAATTCATATAGTTTTGAAGTTATTATGCAAAGTGTTGAGATGAATATTAGCTTTGGAAGTTTTTAACAGAAAGCTGCAGATTGTCACCATTAGAGTGAAACAGCACAGATGATGATCTCTGCTGGCAGCAGGTCAGTGTGGATAAAAATAAAATTATACAAATTCAATAAGATTAATATCCACTAAGTTCAATTACTATATAACAGATTTGATCACAGAGTTTATATTTTCTTAACCAATAGAGTTAAGATCTCAACTCAACCATTGAAATATTAGTAACTAAACCAGGTCAATCTGACTCTCTTCTTACACAGTTCAAGGGTCAATCATCTTCCAGATGATTTATCATGATAAATCCAGATGATTTATTATGATAAAACCCTTGTTTTTCCAACAAAACAACTTGATAATAAAGAAATTTGTAATTTATTCTCTTTGGTTTTACAGTTTATTGTGAGTTTTTCATATAAAGTGCAGAAATATTTCCATCAGTCTCATGTGATGCTGGATAGATTCTCACTGAGCCGAACCCACATCCGATCTTCAAGTCATCCACAAAGCGCAACTTGCACTTACAAACCTTCTCCAGCTGGGGGCAGCAGAGACTTCTTGAGTGTCAAACAAGAAGCTGCAGCTTCCTGAAGAAGAAGATTTGGGTCCAACAACAGGATTCAGTAAAGATGTCGACCCAAAAGAAGAACGTTCTGTTGGTCTCAGGAAAGTTCTGGTTCTGGTCCAGGAGGTCTTTGGGTTACTTGGCCATCAAAGAACAAACAGATAAATATTTCTGTGAATATTTGCTCTATTATTGAACCTCAGTACAGAAACTTGAGCAGCTGGATCCAATCCGACCAGGAGCTTTCAGGACAGATTTTCTGTCGGTTTTCAGACCAACTTTATAACTTTACGTTTCTACTCTGGAGTAAAAGAATAAAGTTTAGTATAATTTTAAAAGGTTTCCTTTTGTGACCCACCTGTCGATGATCCACTGGGATGTGGAACCGAACCTTTCCTTTCAGAGACGGAACCGTCAGTCAGTCACAAATTCAATGTACTAATAACTTGATAAAACTACTTAATACATAAAAACCGTGATGCTAACTAGCCTTAGCATGAAGGTGATTGACAGCGCTAAGCCCCGCCTCCGGGCTCTGATTGGTTGTTTCTAGTTAGCATTGGGAGAAGGAAGATCAACTCAATTAGTTTGGCAGATTATTTCAACTAATAATACATTTTAAAAAGGTTTAATAGCAGCTTAATCCTGCAGCTGATGGTCTCCTCACATTTTATCTGTTAATTAAGCATAGTTAGAAGTTTCTTATAAACATTTTAATAAAGACAGGAGATGTTATTTACATTTTCTCCAGCATGAATTAAGTTTAAAAGCAATTAATGCTTCAGAGGACAGAGTCCCACCAGGTCGTCCCTCCGGGTCCATGCTGGTCGGTACCAGCAGAGACCAGGAGGAGGAAGAACTGCTGGGCATGAAAAGCTGCAGCGAGGCGATGCAGCGGCTGCCAGACTCTCGCTGCGCCTGAGTCCTCTGCGGCAGGCGGCCAGCGTCTCTGACCCCTGCTGCCTCCTCCTGGGGTCGGAGGGCCCGGTTCTGTGTGTCGCTGTCAGGGACAATCAGGCCACTGTGAGGATGAGAAGTGGGAGTCGGGGTTCTGATGTGGGGACTGGAGTTTGGAGGTCTTGGTTCTCACCTTGTTGTCCTTCCTTTCATCGTTTGTTCTGCAGAAACAAACATGTTGATGAAATTCACTCAGATGAATGAAGCCTGGTGCAGAAAACTGCAGATTCTGCTGCAGCAGCGCGGCTGAAGCAGGAAGTGCGTCCGTTGATTGGTATTCAGATGAAATGACCAGGATGTAAACAGCTCTCCAACGATGCTGCTGTTCACACAGCATTACACAACATCCTGGATTCAGCCCAAGCGTTCGCTCTGGGTCCAGCAGAGCCTTTATGTCGCTGCTTTCAGCAGCAAACAGCCACATTTAAAGGCACACGAGATCAGGATCCACAGCTGAAACGCAACAAATGAACCTTTGGGACGTGACGAGTCCTCAGACGTCTTTCAATACTGGACTGAAAACCTTCCTGGTCATAAAGCTTGTCGTCATCCTGGTTATGCTGATCAGTTTGTCCTCCAGGCTGCTGGAGGACAAACTGACCACTTCCTGTCGTCTTCTTTGTAGTTTGTGCCAGTAGTAACATCCTGTTGATCATGTAATGCAAAAAAGTGTTTCAATTGGAGTTTTCTAAATGAATCACTTTTGATGCAGCCTGAAAAACCCATTTGAATTAAACTATTCGGTTTATTGATCACATTTAAATCAGAGTGAACTTTATTTAACTTTAATATCACTGATGGTGCGATTCAGACTCGTTCCTCTTCACTGCAAACTGTCGATCATTTCATTAGTTTATAAAGGAAATATTTAAATATTTAGTTTGGATCTATCACATTTACAACTGAATGAATAACGGGTGAAAATATAACAGAAAATTAAAGACACAGAGGCTAAATGAACTGAAAATATGGTGATTATTTAATGTCGTCTAGGAAAATCCAGAATTTGGTTAAAAACATCACAAAACTAAACATCAGGAATCTAAAACAATAAAAACACTGCAGATTCAAACTAACATGCTTTACAGAGTAGTTATGTTTAATGTATTAAATCTACAATTAATCCTTAAAAAATATACAGAATTACCAAAAGTTCTCCATCAGCCGTAAATTAAATTGGTTTTCCTCTCACCTTCAGAGAGCAGAAATGATTTGCTCCCCAAAAGTTAAAAACACAACTTTCAGATTTAATTCACACTATAATCAATAAAAAAATCTAATTTCTCTAATCAGCCCTCAAAAAACTTGACAAAGAAGGAGCAGACGGAGTGCCAGCCGTCGCTGCAGTACGTCTGCACCGGCTCCATGTCGTTCACCATTCCTTCGTCATCAAACTCAGTCCTCTCCTCCCGCTTCCTCTTCTCCTCCTCATCCTCCTTCACCTTCTTCCTCTTCTCCACCTTCCCTCCATCGGAGCTCTTCGCTCCAGCCTCTGCTTTCTTCTTGCCTCCCTCCTTCGCTGCGTTCTTGTCCTCGTCCCCGCTGCGCTGCGCCAGCTTCATGTGGGCCTCGCCAGACGCCTTTTTGCAGGTTTTGGCCTTTAACACTTTCTCTCCTTCGCAGGCGTTCTCCCGTTTCTTCAGCTTTCCCACCAGCTGCTTCCAGTACTGGCTGGACTTTACGCTGTAGGCCTGGCAGAGGTCGGGTTTACCAGCATAACGACACCAGTACCTGGAAACAAGAACAACAAGATGATTGGATTTCAGGTCCTGATGGAGCTGAGAGCTTTTGGTCATGTTTCTACGTCTGGCCTCACCTCTCTGCGTCTCCTTCGGTTTCTGTGGAGCAGTTCACCAGCAGGCTCACCAGACCTTCACCAGATGTTTGCCATGTGCAGCGATGGCCCTGCTTGGTGCTCAGCTCTCCGGAGCTGAGCACCGATCGGTTTCTGGCCCGCCGGGCCGGAGGCGGCGACGGCTGGGGCTGGCGAGGTTTGTCCCGTTTGTCCTGGCCAGGCGTCCGCTTGGCCTCGGTGAGGAAGACGAGGCAGAGGAGGAAGACACAGCAGCACAGAGCAGCACGCATGGTGGCTGAGAGGACAGAGATAAGTTAACACGTGAGCCTTCAGAGAGGCTGCGCTCTTCTCCCGGTTCACTCTGTTACTGGATCTGGAAGTTAAACAGCACAGAAGCACTGATCCTTTGCACCTATTGGAACAAGTACAGATGAAAGTTCAACAGGATGAAAATCCCACAAGACATTAAGAGCTGACCGAAACATGAACAGTGTTGCAGATCCTCAGGAATGATTAAAAACTCAGCGGCGTTTTGTGACGTGTGACAAAGACTGAAAGGTTTTAATGGTGGAAACTCGTGTGTTTTCAGGCTGACATGGTTTATATTCATGGAGGCAGGATGTTGGGGAACATATCCATGATGTGTTAACGGAGAACTGGACACACTGCGCCTGTGATGAAGGTCCAAACCTTTCCCTGTGCTGCCCTGCAGAAATGCTCCAATGATTGTTACCAGACTCAGGTGTTGAGGTGCTGAGGTAGACATGTAGCTCCATGTCTCAGTTAGCTTAGGTATGTTAGCCGCAACCTGGCAGGATCCAGGACCTGATGTGACTTTGGGTTGAGAAAGAGATAAACTGAGTATTCAGTGCAGCTAAATACTGGGATTCAGGCATCATTCAGTCCATTTTAGTCCCTGTGATCCGGATGTCAAGTATTTTACACCATAAACTAAACAGAGGTTTGTGGTTAAGCTAACTGACTTCATGTTGAAGACATGAAAGATTCCTCACAACCTTCAGGACGGTTTAGAATATGGATTAAGACATTAGGATGATCCAGTTAAAGGCAAAGTGCCCCTTTAAGGAGGTTTCTGTCTGGATTCAGCTACAAGCTGAAAACAGACATTATTTCCACAATGTCTCAGGTTAAATATGTTGTTTTCATCCACCTGCTAATCCATTTTCTTTCTCTCATCCGAGATCATGGAGGTCAGAGGACCAGCAGCGAATCCAAGACATTCGTCCTTCAGATATGATCTCTGACTGATTCTGGGGATTCCAGAAAGTTCTGGATCTGCCTCAGCTTCTCCTCCAGGTGGCGACCCAATCAGATGCCCAAACAGCTGCAGCTGTTCGGCTCCATCATTTGCTCAAGAGCAGCAACAGGCCAAAGTTTCTGCCAACCAGATGAAAGCAACACATGGCAAGAGAAAGCAATGACAGCAACAAAGATGTACCATTGTTGTTACACATGGCTGAACAATGTGTGTTTGTCTCCAAACGCCCCAGTTGCCAGTTGGAGGAGGGTCAGTGATTGTTGCCTCATCATGCAGGTTGCAGAGGAAATGGAGGGAACAACGTCAAACTAACAAAGGAACGTCCGAATCCATGATCCTGTGTCCTTTCTTAAAGAGAAGTATCACCCACCTTACCTCAGACACCTGAACCAAATCGCCATCACTAAGATACTTTCCCTCCTCTGTCTGAGGCAAAGACTGAGGGAAGGCCTGTGAGAACCCTTTCTACTGCCGCATGTCCGTTCCTATCGGTCACATGGGGAACAGCAACGGGGAGGATGTAACTAGAATCATGGCGTAGCCGCGATTCGATCCCTGCCAGTTGGGTTCCTCATCTAGGACCGAGTCTTCAGATCTCTAAAGATGGCCGACTCCACCCAGGATCCCCGAATGAACCACCACACCTCAAAACTCTAACCCAACCACAGACACATGGGGAACCCACTGCAACAAGATCCCAAACACTAAATCAGTAATGGAGTCAACGCCCACCCTAAACCCTACCTCTAACCTCTAACCCCTAACCTCTAACCCCTAACCTCTAACCCCTAACCTCTAACCCCTAACCTCTAACCCCTAACCCTAACTCCTAATCCTATAAAAGACTTCATGCAGTGAAACTGCAACCAAATAAATGATGCACTGAGAAAAATACTTACAGAAAATAATGGACCAACCAGAACATTGAATGTTACAGTTTAGTGTAAAAGTTACTGGAAATGATTATAGTTAAGAGTTTATCTTCAATTCATTTCAGCAGATTCAGGAAGTTAAAGTACAACAAAAGAGTCAGAACCAGACCAGAGCAGTTCCTCCCTCCCACTGAGATGAAATTTATTCTACAAAACTGAAAAATCAAAACAAAATGCATCTTTACAATCAAAAACATTTCTAGAGTTTCTCAGTTTCTCTGCCGTGAAGAATAAACGTTTGAGGAGAGAAAGCTACCAGATGTCAAACAAAGACAAGCAGCAGCTGAATAATAATCCTCTCTGACCCTCGTTAAGAAGTCATAACTCTGTCTGCGCCGGGAAGGTTTGGCTCTGAACGCAGAGGCAGCTGTAGCCGTTTCTTACCCTTGATGCTGCTGAGAGGTCGGAGTCTCTGTGAGAGCGTGGGGCCGCAGACTCTCGGATAAAAGAGGGCAGGAGACGAGGATAAAGGAGGAGCGGGAGAAAGAGGAGGCCCAGGGGGGCTATTGGAAGAACTGCCCTGAGAAACCCTCCCACATTTGCCCCCGTCAGAAAGCATCTGTGAGAAAACAACAACAGTGTCTTTATTGGCCACACAGACAATAATTCAAACTTTCAGCTGTTTGTTCTCCAGTTTCCTCGCAGGAGCTGCATGTTGGGTTGCAGCAGGAATCCACCGGCTTTGAATCCCAAACTGGATCCGTTCAGGGAACGGTTCCCACCCATCCGAATCGTGACTCTCAGGTTCTCTAGTGAATCTATATCTCTCTACGACTCTCTGTAACAAGCAACACAAAGTGTGGGAATCAATTTGATCCACAATCATTTGTCGATTCGGCGGCTTCAGATCCTCATGATCCGCTCCAGTCTGGTCCAGGCAGAGCGACTCATGGAGACAGTAAAGTATCTGGATTCTGCTTTTGTTTCATTTTTCCTCTCTGGATTCTTCTGTTAATCTCTTCTGTGATGATGATCTGTAAGTTTTCCTTGTTTATGGTTATTAAAACTTCACTAATGTCCATCATCAGCCTCTGAATCTGGTTCAACGGAAGCCAAGAGAAACTTCCTCAGTGCAGGACCAGCTGCAAATCAGGCAAACTGGAATTACAACAATAAACAGAATCATTTAGAACAAAAGTTCACATTTTTCAAGAGTTTTTATGGGGTGAGCTTCAGCTCCTGGAGAACCAATATTAATATATTTGGAAAAACTGCAAAATAGTGAGAAATCAGTCTCTGTGAGACTCCGACTTCTCACAGAATTTCATTTTTCATGAAATGAAAAAAAATCATTTCATGAAAAATTATTTTTTATGTGATCAACAGCAGGATGTTACTACTGAAGGAAAAGACGAAGAAGTCAGCAGGAAGTCGACAGGAAGTCAGCAGGAAGTCGACAGGAAGTGACAGGAAGTCAGCAGGAAGTCGACAGGAAGTGACACGAGGATGATGATATTTTAATGACTCATCCAGTGAACAAACTTATTAATCATGTTTCTGATTTAATGGAAACAAGAATTGCCAAGTTGTTTGTTTTTTTACGTTGATGGAATATTGACAACATTTTGCACATCTGTACGTAAACCAGCTGCTGGTGGTCTGTGGGTTTCCATCGTACCGGTCAGTGTGTCACCAGGTTGAGGTGATGAAGTTGTAATTATGGACCTGAGGTCAGATCTGGACTCAGATGAGACGATGTCAATGTGTCCATTAATTCATAATGAGTCTTAATCAGAATAACCTTTAACCTTTAAATGTTAACGGCTTTCTGAACGATGTGACGACGGGAACGGGCCGATCGCTGGCTCCTCCGGGACAGAAGCTCGTTGTGTCTCTGTGTCTCTCGGAGGAGCCGGTGGGGAGGATCTTCTCCCGGCTGCAGGACAAAGACTCCTGCAGGAATCTGGGTCACGGCTTAACCCCCCGCTGACACCCGGTGGTCGGCCGCCAGCTCCTTCTCATTCAGCTCAGGCGTCCGCACAGATCCCAGCTCCTTCCTCCAGAGACCGCTGCCAAATGTCTGCCTGGGCCGGGAGGATGAACTGAGGCAAAGAAAACGCGCCGTTCCGCCCAGTCTGGATCGATCAGCGACAAATATGTCACCTTGTTTTTCACTGAGAGTCCTGAGGCTGAGCACCATCATTTATTAAAGTTTGGTCAAAAGGACATCAGAGGAGGCCACAAAAAATCACAAAAACAAGTCAAACAAGCGGGGCTTCTTTGTTGTTTTTTTTTTTATTTTTGTGTCAAATGTGATTCGGCTTTTGATCGCTGTCAGCCTATGGTGGGTCCATGTCTCTGCCTCTCATGGCCTCAGGCGGCTTTACTTTTCTAGTCATGTCTGACCATTTAAGACCATTTTAACAGATGAATGGACGGATTATTTCAGTCCTTTCAGTCGGATACGTCTCTGTCTCCTTGGTGTTAAAGCAGGAAAGCTTCTCTGCTGTGAACTGACCCTCATCAGAAACATGAAGCTCAGCCATCGTGTTTCTGAAAACTGCAGATCTGAACCTGATCCTGTTTTTGATTAGCATCACCAAAAGCATCACTTCTGCATTTGATGTGATGCTTTATTTAATCGCAGTTTAATGATTTATTTAATCGCAGTTTAATTATGCCAATAATCTTTATAAACCTTTACAAACGTTTCCTTGCTTTGTAGAATCTGGATTAAATCCTGATTTAATCAGGATTTAATCCAGATGACACAGAGCAACCTCTGTGTCATCAACTGTCATCAATAACCTTCAAATATATTTTCCCAACTTTTAGAAAACTACAAGGTTGTGAAGTAGTTTTAAATTATAGATGCTCCTTTCCAGAAGGTCAAATATGTGAAGAAAAAAGAAAATCATTTCTGTCAGAGGATTCTGTTTTCTGTCTGGAGGTTCAGAAAAGTTTGAAGGTTCATTATTGGAACAGTAGAAATGAACTTGTTTGGACAGATGTGCTCAATATTTCCAGCTGTCTGCAGCTGCACCGTTTGCTGAGTAAAATATAAAAAATCATCTGCAACTTAGCAAAACACTTTGCTGAATTTATGAATCATTTGCATCATTTGGTGACAAGTGATGAAAAGTCCAACTGCCTGAAAAGGACTGAAGTGTTTTATGGTCTGTTGATGTGACTTACTTTATACAATGATGAAAGGTTGTTGGTTGAGGGTTAAAATAGAGGAAACAGCAGAGGTTCAGCGTTGTTGTTGTTGGGTTCTGACGCCCCCTGCTGGTTGCTGTAAGAATATGAGCTGAATTGAAAATAAGAAACTCATTTATTGGTTAAAAATCCATTAAAACACCATGAAAATGAATTAAAACTCAAACTGAAATTGGTTCTGTTCTCCAAACATGTTGGGTAAAATAAATAATAATCCTAAAAATGACCAGCAGAAAGTCAAAGACAGCTGCATCAAGTCATGGTTTTTGCTGGGATTTCTTCTCCTGAGCAAGCATGTGGTGACAGTGGGAAGCAACCACTGCCTTATAACACGAGGTAATGCACAATACAACCAGAAATTCCAGAAATATCATGTATAATATAGAAAAAATATGCAGAGATGATGAAGCAGAGACTGATTCATCTGAGCCGATTACCAAGCTGCATTCACAACATCTATTTACGTTTCTTTTAATTTGGTGGATTTAACCAGCAGGAACCCAGCAGCTTTAAAACCAGTTCAGTGATTTCTTACTGATTGTAGATCAAGTGTTAGTAACGATGAAGCTCTGAGGTGACTTTCCTGTCTCCTCATCAGGATGAAGAGTGTTTGTGTGCGTTAGCTGAAAGGTGATGATCCTCAGTCCTTGTCGGCAAGCAGAAGAGTCACTTTCTGCCTCTGAACATCGGCGGAGTGGCAGCTGCAATCAGCGCTGCTGCTCTGCTCTGATTACTGCAGTGATTAAAAGTGGGAGCCGTGACCTCCGCCGGATCCGAGGCAGAACGGCCGACAGGATGGAGAGTCGCTGAAAACTCCTGGAGCCGCAGCTCATCACTGAACTGATGGAACCAGGATACATATGCAGTATGCTACACGCTACATGCTACATGCTACATGCTACATGCTACACGCTACATGCTACATGCTGCATGTTACAGGCTACATTCTGCATGCTACATGATGCTGCTGCATGCTACATGCTATATGCTACATGCTACACGCTACATGCTACATGCTGCATGTTACAGGCTACATTCTGCATGCTACATGATGCTGCTGCATACTACATGCTATATGCTGCATGCTACATGCTGCTGCATGCTACATGCTATATGCTGCATGCTACATGCTGCTGCATGCTATATGCTGCATGCTACATGCTATATGCTGCATGCTACATGCTGCTGCTGCATGCTACATGCTATATACTGCATGCTACATGCTGCTGCATGCTACATGCTATATGCTGCATGCTATATGCTGCTGCTGCATGCTACATGCTATATGCTGCATGCTACATGCTATATGCTGCATGCTGCATGCTATATGCTGCATGCTACATGCTGCTGCTGCATGCTACATGCTAGATACTGCATGCTACATGCTGCTGCATGCTACATGCTATATGCTGCATGCTATATGCTGCTGCTGCATGCTACATGCTATATGCTGCATGCTACATGCTATATGCTGCATGCTACATGCTATATGCTATATGCTGCATGCTACACGCTACATGCTGCTGCTGCATGCTACATGCTATATGCTGCATGCTTCATGCTGCTGCTGCATGCTACATGCTATATACTGCATGCTACATGCTGCTGCATGCTACATGCTATATGCTGCATGCTATATGCTGCATGCTATATGCTGCTGCTGCATGCTACATGCTATATGCTGCATGCTACATGCTATATGCTGCATGCTACATGCTATATGCTGCATTCTACATGCTATATGCTGCATGCTACATGCTATATGCTGCATGCTACATGCTGCATGCTACATGCTATATGCTGCATTCTACATGCTATATGCTGCATGCTACATGCTAGCAGCTCCTCTACAAACTCACAGATTGCTTCGATGGTTTTTATTTCTGGTAACTAAAATCTCAAATGTAATCTTGACATTCAGACATAATTTATCTTCTGATAATCAGCAAATGCACAGATAAATATTGATATCATTTATCAATTATAACAAATTAAATATGTTTACAACATCATGAACAGAATATTATTTATACAATAATTAATCACATAAATTGAGGCGAGAAGCTTGTTAGCCCAATTTTAAAACAAACATGTTTTTATAAAACTTTAACTTAAACATTTAAATGCCTTAAAAATATTTAATTTCTGGAATTAATTGATTTCTGTCATTTCTCTGACAAGTTTTATTTCCTTACTTTAATTCACAAAAATGATAACTGCTGTTTTATGGTATGTCACAAAGTGCCAAATGAAAAAAATCTTCAAAAATATTTTCAACATTTTGAAAACATTACCGAAGATTTTTCACGTAGTAAAATCTTTATAATTGTATTTTTCTCAGTTTCAAGTCTTTTTCATTTTTTCACAGTTTTATTTTCAACATTTTTATTTTGTATTTGTGAGGATAAAGAAACGCTGCGTCTCCTCAGCGTCATCCTGGACGAACAAAGTGTTTATTGTTATTATTGAAAAGTTTGCTTATGAATTGCATAAAGTCTGCACCATGTAATCTTTATATGCACTTTTGATTTATTGTTTAATAGCAATGATTCCTGGTTGAGCTGCAGAAATGATCCTGCAGTTTTCTGAGCCTAAAAGTCATTAAGAAACAAAATAATATGAAGAATGTGATGAATGAGGTTTTGTCTTTACTGATAATGTTTCTTTTATTTCACTTAACACCAAAGAGAAAAAGAAGACAGAGGATTAAAATTTCATAGCAACAAATCAAACCAGAGAAGGAATGAAGTGAATCTGCAGCAGATCGGATGTGTCAGGTTGCATCAGCTTTCATATCAAACGTGTCAAAGAAAAGCCTCATTATGCGGTTAATATTCCAGCAGCAGCGACAGCAGCGAGCGCAGGAGGTTTGAAACACACGTTCAGTCAGAGATCAGACGAAGTGAAGCTGCTCGGCTCAAAGCATCCTGGCTGGATTCATCCAAAATCTAATCCAGCTGAATTTTTAGACTTCATTGATTTTCTTTCATTGAAATTATGTAGTTTCTAAGAACTTCATATGATTCTCATTCAGAGATGATCAGGACATTCTGGTTTGAATCAGATGTGGCTGCAGTGAAGCTTCAGCCTGCTCTAGAATCCAGCTGGAGGTCACGGTGCGGCTGGAGGTCATGGTGCGGCTGGAGGTCACGGTGCGGCGCCCTGAGAGCGCCGCGCCGTTTCAACTCAGCACCGGCTGAAGATGAAAGAACAACCAGAGGCTCGTGGTAAAAACACTCTGACAACAAAGCTAGCTTTAGCATTTGTGGAAAACAAACTGAGACTGAACATTAAAGATCAGTGAAGATCTGGACGCCTAAAACGAACCGTCTGATGTTCAAGAGGAAATGTTTCATTTCAAATCCTTCATGGAGCTTCAGACATTTCAAACAGATTTAGTTTATTTTGACATAGTGAGAAATGAAACAATCTGACAGAAACCAAAATGACACACAAGTTACTGATTGGTCATTCATGCATGCGTCCCTGTATCCCTGCTGCTGATTGGTCGATTTGAATGAATAACTCCTGATTGGATCTGTTGACGCCAATAAATGGAGATTTTCACCAAACAGGAAATACTGATGTTGAACATTTATTCTGTAAAAACCCACAAAGGTTTGACTGTTTGCCAAAGAAACTTCTGTTTTTTCCTTCCTTTCTATGAATCACTGTTATGTGTTGGTGTAGAGAATGTCCAATACTATGAACATGAATATGAACATCAAAATGACCTAAAACTGAGCAAACAAACTGATTTCTGCAACCTTTCAATAAGTCGTTATTCTAGTTGTGTTTAGCGAATGTAAAATGAATGAAATGATCTTAAATCTCAGGTTCTTTCAAATTTAATGAACAATAGAAATAAATCTATTGTTTCACACATAAGTGCTGAAGAAAAGCTGGTCAATAACCACAAATCTGAATATTTTTGGTCATATTTTCACTCGGAAACTGAGTCTATTCTCCATCAGTTCATCTTTCCTTTATTTTAACACGGAATTCAAAGTTTTTCCAGCAGCTTAACAATGAAAAGGTTCCAAGAAAAACGCCACAGAAATGATGCTGAAGGTGAACGACGATCATCTGAGTTCAGCTGCTCGTCTTCAAACCCACCAGCTTCACTTTCTATTCAACTGCTAAACACTGAAGACACATTTCTGCAGACGTCCTGAGTGGATGTGGACAACGTCTCGTCTTTGAAATCATGAAGGTAAAACACAATCAGACGTTTCTGCAGAGAAACTGGAGACACGAGGAACGAGTCCAAAGAGGAAAACGACGTTTTACAAACACCAGAGAGGAAATGCAAGTTTCACAAAGTGGTTGAATAAATAACATGAAACAGTTCAGAAAAGCTGCAGACATTAGTGCATTGCTTTGGTGTGGTTTGCTTCTTTACCTTCATAGCATTGAACAACATTTCAAACATTCATCTTATGATGTCAGAGCATTTATTGACGAGCAGCAGGTCTGAGCCATCAATCGATTTTACTCATTAATCTCATTTCTGATTTCTGAAGATGTTTTTTTGGATTATTTCCACTTTGCTCTCATCTGGTTCCCATAGAGACAGTCATGATTATATGAAAACTCCCACATAAATAATATAAAATGAGGAATGTTGAGCACCTGACGGTTTGATATAAGTTTACATATAATATTTAATAGACACATTTTTAACACATTAGCATGAAATTATTATTATTGGTAGTTTTACAGATGAGCAGATTTATTCACATCAGATCAGAACTATTGATTATTTCCTCATAAAGACTTTTCTGGTAAAATTGTCTTTATTCTAATTTGATGATTATTTTCTAACATCAAAGGACAGAAGACTGACATAAAAGCTGCAGTTTGAAAACACTTTAAGAAACACCAGTTCACATCAGGAGTCAGTTTCTCTCTGGGTTCTGCTGGGTTCTGCTGGGTCCTATCCGTCCTGATGGACTTGTCCTGGTATGAAAACCTCGTTGTCCAGTTCTGCTGCTGACGTCATGGGTGTGATGGTTTCCAGGGAAACCTCGTCCTCCAGCTGGACGGCCGGAAGCAGCAGCAGCCTGCGGCTCGGAGACCCGCTGGAGATGTTGGACTCCTCGTCGAACCGGGCGCTCATGTCCTCCAGGGGGTCATCCAAGGTCATGCTCAGGTTGCGGGGCCGCTGCTGCTGCTGCGCGGGAACCAGCGCCTCCTTGTGGAGGGTGGTGTCGTGGCGGTAGGAGACCAGCTCGTTGCTGAAGTTCACGGCTTCCACCGCGGTGTTGGCGCAGACGCGGTTGCAGCCCAGGATGGTGGCGAAGGCCCGGCGGAAGTCCGCGTTGAAGGCGTAGATGACCGGGTTGAGGGAGGAGTTGGCCCAGCCGAACCACACGAACACGGTGAAGGTGGTGTCGCTGACGCACGGCGGGGTCGCAGAACGGGACGGTGCAGTTCAGTACGAAGAAGGGCAGCCAGCAGAACCAGAACACCCCCATGATGATGGACAGCGTCTTCAGAACCTTGGTTTCCTTCTTGAACGAAGACTTGAGCGACGCCTCGTCGGCGGCCCGGTGCTGCTGCTGCTGGTTCCGGGTCGCGCAGTGGTCCTGGTTCTGAGCCTGCTCCGCCGCCCGCTCCAGAGATGCGATTCTGCGGATTTGGGTCTGAGCGATCCGGTAGATCCGGGTGTAGGTGGCGATCATGATCAGAACCGGGATGTAGAAGCTGATGAGGGAGGAGGAGATGGCGTAGGTTCTGTTCAGGTTGGCCACGCAGCTCGTGGATGCCGAGGCGCTTCCGGTCAGGTTGGTGGAGTTGGTCCAGTTCCTGTCCAAGATGGCCGCCACTTCCTCCAGAGCCCGGTGCCAGTTCATCTGCACCGGGATCAGGGAGATGAGGATGGACAGCGTCCACGCCACGCCGATCATGACGAACGCCACGCGGTGCGTCATTTTCCGCTCGTACTTGAAGGGGCTGGCGATGGCCCAGTACCGGTCCACGCTGATGATGCACAGGTTGAGGATGGAGGCCGTGGAGCACATGATGTCAAAGGTGATCCACACGTCGCAGAACCGTCCGAACAGCCAGCGGTCGGTCACCTCGGTCACGGCCTCCCACGGCATCACCAGCACGGCCACGAACAGGTCGGACACGGCCAGCGAGATCACGAAGAAGTTGGTGACTTTGGACCGCAGGTGGCGGAACCTGATGACGGCGGCGCAGACCAGCGTGTTCCCGAGCAGCGTGGACACGATGAGCAGGAAGAGGACGCAGCCAATCAGGACGCGCAGTCCGTTCCCGCTGACGCCTTCCTCCTCTCCCTCTTCCTCACCGCCCATCCCGTCCAGTTCGGACAGAACTTGGGTGAAATTGCTCCACGCCGTGTAGTTTTCCATTTGCAGAACCAAATTCAACTCGCCTCAGATTGTCTCCCAGGATCAGAACCGGTTCGGTCCAAAGGAGGAGAGAGCAGCTGCTGAGTCCGCAGGTTCCGGTTCGAGGGCAGCCGGTCGGTTCCGTGTTTGGTGGACTCGACCCGCTCTGCGCTCTGTCCGCTGCAGGTAACAGACTCCTGTCCCCAGCGCTGCTGCAGCAGCTGCTGCAGCTGGCGCTGCTGCAGCATCATCCGCCTCCCTGCTGACGGAGCGCAGAGGATTTAATACAAACTATTTATTCATTAAAACCAAACATTTCATCTTGAAAATCTGTACATTCTTTCAGGTTTTATTTTCAAATCACTTTTAATAAAAGAAAATATTAAAATCAACCAAAAACAAAATAAAAACAAATTCTGTTAATATTTTTCACTGATTTAAATCAAATTGGATCCATTTTTCTTTATTTAATATCAGCGTTTTAATGCATTCATTTCATTTTGTTCATCCTGATTTTATTATGTCATTTATTTCTTTATTTTATTCCTCATTCTGTATGTTGCACTGCATCAGAATTTATTTTCAAATTATTCATATTTCTATCCATAATCAATTTTTGTTTAAATTCTCAACAATCCGTCATAAATCGATCAGCTTATGAAAAAACATTTTTCTTTTCTGTTTTTGATACTCTGGAAAATGAGATGCTTGTGTTTTTTTATCATATTAATCTTTAATGTTGTTATTTTTGGATTTTCTCATGAATAAAGTTTTAACAGAATATTTTTTCAGCCTGTTTGTGATTATCAGTAAAATTGTTAACTAAACTATTAAACACACTGATTATTGATCTTTACATTCAATACATAGATTAGCTTCTGTTTGTTTTGTCTTAATATATTCGGAATATTATAAGCAGGCGAGTCTTTTCATTCTACAGCGCCCTCTGCTGGCTGAATCCAGTTAACTCCGGGAAAGTTAAGAAACCTTTTGCTTCTGCACTCAGAAAATTTGACCAATGGTTACTCAAAAAATTGAGGCAACAAAGTGACACGTAATATAATTGAGTAGATTTTATGTTCTACAATAATGAGTAAAAAGTATTGAATATTTTAACTTAACTTAACTTAAAAAAATCAAGCACATCTTAATAAAAGCAACAGCTGAAATGTGTTGGATTTAGTAATATCAAGCCAAATGATAAGTTATATTGACAAAAAATATTTAGTAAATCCAACTCAATTTTACAAGGAAAATTATTTCTATTTACTAAGTTTCTGAGAAAAGATTATTTAGATTTACGAAATATCTGTGGGAAATTGATTCATATTTACTGTTAATCAAGGTGAAATTAATTTTATATTTATTAATTAAATGGCTGAAATTGATTTGGATTTACTAAAGATCAGCATAAAAATTATTTGGATTAAGTAAATAATATAAATGATATCAACTCATATTTTAGCACATTATTGCTTGATTCAACACATTAACACTGTTGTTAGTCATTTGTAGCTAAAATAATTGATAAATTCTAAGTTATTATTTGTGTCATAGGACTTTAAATCTATTCAATAATATTGAGTGTCACTTTGTTGCCATAATTTTTTTAAGTCTAATTTACACAATATACTGACCAAACTTGAGTGGCATCAAAAAACAACAAATTAAACAGCAGCAGCATTTCTTTGTGAAACTTTATAAAACGTAATTATCCAGCATCCAACAAGTGCAAAATTCCAAAATACAACAATAAAACAGAGAAGGGGCAATATACAATATATCAGTATCAAGTCAAAACATAGTGCCACTCTGCTCAAAGTATAGTTAACATGATTTTTTAGAGCCATCACATCAACAAAAATCAACTTGGACTCAGTTAAGCTTGCTTCAACAATTTATCAATCACATTAACATAGTTAACTTTATGTTTAAGAGGCATGCAGAGCACAACACAAGTATAAATCTTACCTGGGGAAAACACATGACAATATGTGAAGATGGGCGAGACCTTTGAGGCATAAAAACTTCCATTTTCTTGTTTTGCATGTTCATGCTACATCTTGTCACTGTGTTGGGGCCCTTGGCTCCGTGACACTTACTTTCCTTTTCGAAAAATAAGTTGAAAGACAGAACTGAACAAAAACATATTATATAAAGTGCAAATGAAACACAACAGCATTTTGCAGCCTGCAGATCATCACCCTTCAGTGGTGAAGCCTGCATGCACTCTCCAAAAAGGCAATAGTGGATTCTCTATGCTGTATAAAAGGGACAAGGGTTCATGTGACAGACCTGAACAGATCCAAAGCCATATAACAGGCCGCACTACCACATATGAGAACAAGGGTTCAGTCCTTAGAAAGGCTAGTTAACTGTAATGTACTGCAAGAAAAAATACACATGCAGAAATCCACTGAACTGAAAATTACCCAAATTTTAACTAACTTCACAGAGCATGTCACAAAGTTTTGCGTGTTGGTTTTGACAGTGACTTGTCTATTCCCTTTTGTTTAGTAAGGGTCCGTTTTCTTAAGCCATTAGTTTATTCCTGAGGCTGTTCACTTTTGTGGAGAGCTTTGAACTATCCAGTCCGAGGAGAAGTTTCTGAAACACTTCAAACGTGTATCTGAGCTTCTTTGGATAGGCAAGACTCATAGCATACACCAATCCAACAAGCATGGAGCAAGCCCTTGGAAAGTTACCCAGAGCAGTTAGAATTTTCACGCTGTCCACCACGATACCGATGTTTGGATCCTCTGACATGTTAGCTTTGATGTTGTAGATCTTCAGGCTTTGAACAGCAAGGTCCTGTGACACACTGTCTTCATCAGCATCCTGTAATAGCAAGAACATTGTGCATATTAGACAGTATAGCCAAAGGAGAAGGTTCCATTTCCCAAATTGCTTACAACTGTTTGGACAAGAAAATCTGGAGTTTGTCAGCCGTTGCTTGTAATGCACTCTATTTGTCAGTTTTTAGACAAATATGAGATAACACTAAAAATTTCCAACGAATACCAATTAGAAGAGATGAGATAAATCACCTACTTTATATTTTAATATCTACTTAAACTTACATCATACTCTTGTAAGAGTTGATCTGTAGATTCCCCAAGGTACATCATCAAACATCGAATGGTAACATCTCTGGTCATGTTGATGTCAGGATTGCTTGGAGTCTGAAATGAAAAAAATAAACACCGGGTGGTTTATATTACTGTTAATAAGCTCAAGGATCCTTCCTGTGCCATCTTGGGGACCAGTGTGATAAAACACTACTGAAACAAATTCTCATGCGATTATTTCATATTCCATTTATAAAGAAAATCACAGGCTAACCTCCAGTAAATTTAAGTAATATATTCCAGAAGTTTAAACACAAAATTTTCAGAATAAAATATTAGCAACCATGATGCTCAATGAAGGATAGCCTGCAATCTCAACCCCGTGCTTCCGCCCTTGGAGTGGAAGAGGTTCAGAAGTCGACGAGTATATCCATCTAGTTTGGACATGAACTTGGATTCAAGATGCACCATTGTGATTCTGTAAAACTCATCCTGGATCTGAAAGACAAATCATGAAACCAGTTTTAAAGCCTCAAATATTACAAACATACATACTGTTCTTACAACATTTTTCAAAAGCAAGAAGATGGATCAAATTTGATCTATAAAATAGATGACAGTAACGCAACACATTTTGTATCAAATAGCTAAATGCAGAATCACAAATGCAATCCTTCACATTGACTAGGAATATTTTTGATTAGCATGCACTTATAACTCATGTGAGACGGCTCAAATAGAGCGGGCCATCTGGCTTTAATTTTCTCTATACTGGGTGATTGGTTAATGATTTCGTTTCTTCTGTGTGCAAATGTTTTGGCCATTTTTCTTTTATCAATGCGTTGTTGTCCTCTTTCTTTACTTCAGTAAACAACTGAATCCTCTCTTGTTCTTGACTTTCTTCATCCTCTCCCTTTATGGTGCCTTTGTGTTTGATAAGATCACTGTTGTGAAGAGTAAAATAATCTTCAAATTTCACATCAAAATACTGAAGACTGAACTCAGTAGAAATCCCAAAGGTCTCCTTCACAATATTATGCAGCTCCTCCACAGTGGGCGGATGCCTGATGGGAGGACCAACTTCTCAATTCGGTCGTCAATTATTACTCTGAGTTTTGCCTCCATTTCTGCCATCCAGACAAGAATAGACAAAAGTTAAATATATTGTTATACAGTACATAAAAAACCTGTATAAAAAAAAACATTTATAAATAAAATCTGTGCTTATTTAAGTGGAACACCACACTTATAATCATAACATTAAATGTGTGTGCCATAATTATGATTATTAAATTGCTAAAATGTCAACAAAAAAGGATACTGTTGTTATATTTCCAGAACAATGGTTTTAAAAACAGATGTTATGAGATGTAAAGGTTAACATAATTTATCAAAATTACCTAAAACAAACAACAGATGTGACGTTTTAGTGTAACCAAGCGTTTTCCTCCCACACTGTATGCAGCCATGTACACTGTACATCACCAAGTTTCTGCTGCTCAACAAGAGCCATTTTGCCAGTGTTCTCTAGTTGAAAAGATCTAAAATGCTCTTCATGCCATGCTTGTAGTGACTTTACAATGAAATGTGCACGGTTGTTTAAAATGGATATCTGAATAATCTCAGCAAAGTCAGGAAGTCCCCCAGTAGAGCCATGAGGCAAGTCACTTTGCTCCATAGCAAGTGACAGTGTTAGCAAACTGCACGGAAGACAGAAGCGGTGATGTTTCTCTTCCTGTCTGTCTGAATGCAGCACATCTAAAGGCACCACAGATATATGCACATCAACAAATGCCAAACAATAAATATTAAAGTCAAAGATGCCCAAAACGGACTAACGAAGCATTTCTCTCAGTCTCTCTGTGGCAGCAGTCAGAACGAAGCTCTACGTACTGATTTCAACCCAACATTCACAGACGCATCTCACTGTTTATCTGTCAGTGTGAGCTGCAACCACAGTTGAAAGCAAAACGTTTTTCCGAGAAAACAGGAAAAAACGAGAAAGCCGTTTGTGCCATCTGAATGTAACTAACGTAACGTTAATGGAGAACCTCAGTGAGAGCCGGTGAACTGGGGTTTAGCAAAACACCAGCCACTGTGCTCAAATCACAATAACAGACGTTCCATGAGAAAGAAGAAACAGCGCACTTTGTCTCAAAATGTAAAACGGCTGATTTTTCTTCCGAAATGTGTAACGTTATAAAAACTGATTAGAAATCAGCTTTTAACATGCTACTTGAGTAAAAATGCTACTTGAGTACATTTTAATAGTAAAAACTAAATGCAGTAACTTTAAACGAAACTCTTAACTTGATTACCCTCTCACCGTTGAAAACAACGTCTGTTCCTCCATTATGGAGCCCAAACATGCTAGCTAGCTTGTTAAGGTGGGGGAGGGAGAGCTTGAGCTGAGGCCAAAAAACTACATTAAATAAAAGAGTAGCTTGTATTCTACGGCCACTATATATCGGTATTACGTTAGTCACATTAAATTGTGACAGAGACTACTTTTTCAATCATTGCGATGTATTTAGTCAAATCAAAGATGACTGACTTCGAATCCTTCACACTATAACTTTAAAGTTGCCATGTTTGGTCATTTGCAGTAACTTAAGACAACGTTTAACTGCTACAGACACTTGAATTGTTTTAACTAAGAACAATTAAAACATGTCTTACCTTTAAGCAAACGGTAGTCCATGAAATGCCAAGCAGACTGGATGTTCAAATGCTTTGGGGCGGGAAAAATAAAGGCCTCCCAATGAGTAAAATTTATCAATTTTCTGCACTTTTGACTTTACCAATGAAAATAAATAAATTCTACTTATTGTTTTTCTGCTGATTTTATTGAAATAAAAACCGAGTAGAATGCAATTAAAATATATTCAAAATTTGGTTAATTCAACTCAGTGAGATTCAAAACTGCACAAAGTCTTTTTTATTATGTATAGTTTGCTCTTATTTATTTAGTAAATATTACTTAACCCTGATCACACTTTTTTCAGTGTGGTTATTATCATGTTCAGAAAAGAATTTTATTCTGCATGGTTTATGTATTTCATCTCCAGGTGTTTTGTGACATTTTCACCACTTCGTGGGAAAACCTGAAAGGCCAGAATTATCTTTATAAATCAAATTATTATTTTAATAAGTTATTGGGTGAAAATATTAAATCACTGAATAATTCATTCAATAAATGAGTTTTATTTTGGGGATTCTGTTGAATTTCTACATTTCCTACATGAATATTAAAGTTAAAAATGAGTCAAGTTGTTGAATTTTATTGTTTTGCTCTGAACATAAGCAGCAGAATTATTATTATTATTATTATTATTATTATTATAAAAATGGTTGCTTTTGTAATCTGTGATGATGGATTTATCCACCAGATGGCGCCACTTTTCTTCTCGTCCGCCGTCAGAAAATAGATCATCATAAAATACAAGAACTTTAGAATATTTTATTTTATTTAAGTTCATAAAAATGGTTTGATTTGATATTTTTGTGTTATTAAAGTTACTATGGTAACCAGTTAGATTGTAAACTTCTTTACCAAAGTTTAGTTTTCTTTGTTTATTAACAAACTGAAGATAAACTGTTTATATGATTCTCCCCAAAACTTTGACTAAACCAAAACACCTTCATAGTTTGTTTGTAAACTATTTTACAGACGTTAAAACGTTACAAACGTTGGTAACATGCTGAGAATATCAGATGTAATCATTCAGTTTGGGATATTTTCCTCCATCTGTCATCAGATTTTGTTTTAGTTTTCAATCTCATGTCAGATAAAACTTGGAATCTGGTTTTGGAAATTATTCCAAATTTAAATTTAACTTTCTCAATGTTTTGCTATTTTGTGCTTTTTAACAGTTTCATTATTTATTGCTTGAAAGACAATAAGAAAAACAATATTATGTATTTTTTCAGAGGTAGAATTCAGAGGAAAACAGCATCTCCGTTTGAGCAGCGCTTTGCTTCAGGAGGAATGAAATGAACCAGTTCAGAAAATGGAGTCAGACGGTGAATCGTTCACACCTGCCTGGTCTGAACCTGATCTGAATCTAGTCTGAATCTGGTCTGAATCTGGTCTGAATCTGGTCTGAATCTGGTCTGAACCTGCTCTGAATCTGGTCTGAATCTAGCCTGAATCTGGTCTGAATCTGGTCTGAACCTGGTCTGAATCTGGTCTGAATCTGGTCTGAACCTGGTCTGAATCTGGTCTGAATCTGGTCTGAACCTGGTCTGAATCTGGTCTGAATCTGGTCTGAATCTGGTCTGAACCTGCTCTGAATCTGGTCTGAACCTGCTCTGAATCTGCTCTGAATCTGGTCTGAATCTGGTCTGAATCTGGTCTGAATCTGGTCTGAATCTGGTCTGAATCTGGTCTGAATCTGGTCTGAACCTGGTCTGAATCTGGTCTGAATCTGGTCTGAATCTGGTCTGAATCTGGTCTGAACCTGGTCTGAATCTGGTCTGAATCTGGTCTGAATCTGGTCTGAATCTGGTCTGAATCTGGTCTGAATCTGGTCTGAATCTGGTCTGAATCTAGTCTGAATCTGGTCTGAACCTGGTGTTTCCTCTGCTGCAGTTTGCAGCCTCTGCTCTGCAGCGGCTGTTCACTGTTTGCTTGTTGAACGCTCGCGTGTGTCGGAGCACATCGCTTCCAGGTTAAGGCAGAGTCGTCTTTGACGCAAGCAGGTAGATTGAGCTGGACCGCCGCCCGTCTCCTCACCTGTAATTACACCTGGTGGCAGTTGTGACGTTGAGGTGAAGAGTTGAAACTTAATGACTGTTTTGGTTGAGCTGTTGGGGCGGGGAGCTGCATGGTGTGTCTGTGGAGGACTTCTTGTCTGCAAACAGTTGTAAGTTGCAGCTCTTGTCGATGCATGCACTAATGCATTTGTGAAATCAGGCAAATGGCTGTGAAGTGATGGAGAAGCGCTGCGTTTATTCTGCAGGCGAACAGCATGTGGTAAACAAAGCTCTGCGGTTTGGAGGGAGCGGCTCCGTCTTCCTGATCACAGTAAACCTGGTTCTGTCTCTCTAAACTCCACCGCTTTGTGAAAACGGATCGCAGGATTTAACATGACGCCATGACTCACAGGTGAACTGGGTTTAATGGTTTCCACTGACTGATTCCTGACATTCTGGCTTCAGTTCCAAATAAAATCAAACATTTCTTTCCATCTGACTGTAAAAACTATTTCATTTCATTGCTTTATAGATCTCAGGCAACCAAACGTCAGTGAAACAGAAACAGCAGAAAACTCGACTCAGGTTATGATCACAAAGTCTTGAAGCTCAAATTCAGTTTTTTTTGTGCGTCACCTGAACGCCTCGCGCTGTGTTTGGGTTAAATCCTGCTCCTCCGGTTGGTCTTTTGGCGGTGGAGTCGTATGTGTGCCCACATCACCACCCACCACCACCATGCTTCCCTTCAAGATTTCAACTTTTTAAAACCTTTTCCTGACCTTTAACCTCTAATCAGCTAACTGAGGCCTGCAGACGAAGCTCGTCAGTTTTCTGATCTTCATGCTCTGACTTTAGTCTGAATGTTTTCATTGATCATTATTGGGAACTTTAACTTCTGTCTGTTTTCCTCAGTGAATAATTAATTCCTCAGAATGATGAACCTGAAGCTCCGGAGTCTGAAGACGCAGCAACAGAATCATCGACTGTTTGTGTCTGAATGTGATCAGAATCAGATTCTGCAGCGTGTTCGGTGGTCCGTCCCGATCCACTCGCTTTGTGTCTGGATTTAGAAACTTTTCCTCACAACAACACGGGATTTGGACCTCCAACCCGCTGCTGCAGTCCTGTGTGAAAAACAAACGTCTGGCGGTGAGAACGGGCCGGTTTGTTGTGGAGCTCACAGGAACCACATTTACATCCTCTGTTTAGTAAATCTAAGAGCAAAAGTAAAGTCGACTTAATTACAGGGTTTTATTTTGAAAGATCTTGTTGAATAAGAGACGAACTTGAGGCAGGTCGGTGTTCAAAGTGACTGACCGGCGGCTGGACCGGCGGCTGGACGGCGGCTGGACCGACGGCTGGACCGGCGGCTGGGCCGGCGGCTGGACCGGCGGCTGGACCGACGGCTGGACCGGCGGCTGAACCGGCGCCTGGACCGGCGGCTGGACCGGCGGCTGGACCGCGGCGGCTGACCGGCGGCTGGACCGGCGGCTGGACCGGCGGCTGGACCTGGTCAGGAACGACCCAGAGGATCCGGATCTCTACTGGTTTCTCTCAGCTATGTTGGTCTGACCTTCGGGTTCCAGGTTTTCCCTCCAGGATTCCAAAGGATCATCAGGATCTTTTTGAATCCTGATGATGTTCGTCAGTAAATCCGCTCTCCTCCATCCAGAAACTCAGTTTATCTCCCATGATTCCCTGAATCGCCGGCGACCCATCAGAGCAGGATTTAAGGATAAACATTGTCAGGTTTCAGAGAACAATGGCTGCATTGACAATAACTGGGAGACATGAAGCAGCCAGAGCCTCTGATTCTGCTGCGCAAAATAGTTTTAGATGTTTGAACCCAGTTTGGGTTTGGTTCTGTTCTGTCGAGGCATTTTCTCATTTCCTGTTTGGTATTCATCTCATTAAGTTCACTTTGGTTCTATCAAACTGCATCAGTGGCTCTTATTTTATTTATCGTGTGAAAAAAATTACACTTAAAATCTGACTTTAAAATAAAACATTAGATTTTGTTTCCTTTTCTAAGAACAGAAATTACAAATGTCAATCAATATTTTCAAAAAGTGACTTTAATTTCCATCATCAGTTTTGTGAGTTGAATATGAGAATAAAGTCGTAATATTAACAGATCACAGTGAAGAAGAAACTCCTGTTGCAGAAAACCTCTGCTTCACTAAAGCTTCTAAACGAGCCCACATCATCATCCCTCCACCACCGTGCTGGCAGGTGGAAGGTGACGGCCAACTTTAACCCTTCCTACAGCATTTCCCTAACCTTTTCATGACCTTTAACCTTTACCCTGTCTGTAGGTTGGAGGCAGGCTAACCTACAGCTTCCTGCTCTGAATCTGCTGAGATTCTGACTCGTCTTCCTCTTGAGAATAATCTTCCTCTCTGCAGACTTCAGATAGTTTGAAGATGACCTTTGAACTCTTCCCAGGTTGATGGGCAGCGACATTTACTTCTCCTAGGTCAGCGCCGATATGTTTGCTGCACCTGCATCAAGTTTTTCCACTTTAGCTCTATTTTTGTTTGATAGGAACTGACACTGTTGAGGTTAGATTTAAAGAATTGCAGGAATTAGCAGGAGAAAAACGAAAGAAACACTCGTCTTTCTCAACTGTTTTTCTCTGCTGTCCTTTAGTGAAGCTGCAGATCACAAAGCAGGACTGACACCTGAACCCCTGACTGATTGCAGCGTTTGGGCAGAAAGCCTTTTAGATGCGACTGTGAACTCTGAGCAGCTCACACGTTCATAAATATTTACAGTGGGAGCAGACGGAAGCCATGTTGGGTCAGAGGAGGAGAGCAGAGATAAGCTCTGTTTAAAGAAGCAGGAAGATGAATCTGAAAGTATTCATAACCCTCCAGCATTCCTGCATTACTCTGCATTCATGTAAATGTTTCATCATGAGACAGAAAAGGTCGTGTTTAAAAATAAAATCGGAAAAATCTCCCAAAATTCCTGCAGAAGTGAATCTGAGTCCAGCTGCAGAGGTTCTGGTTCTGGCCTCCCAGGTTCTCTACAGAACAATCAGCATCATGAATAAACGGCCAGATATTATGGGATGTTATATCAGTGATGTCCAAATTGTGGCCCGGGGCCATTTGTGGCTCTTGAACTGAGTTTGTTTGGCCCCTGAAGTTTAGACCAAATCTGGTCAACAAAATGGAAAATAACGGATGATCCCAAAATGTGAAAACTGTTTTCTTTTAATAAAGCAAAACTCCAAACCCTGCTTTATGTTCTGGATGTTTATTGAGTTACAAATTTCATAAAAATGTTGATAAAACTGAAAAAAAAAAAAATCCAACAAAGTTATATTTGCATTCTTAATTTAGTGAAGTTTATGACCCGTTTTGCCAGTTTGACTTTTCCGGCTTCCCCGAGCGCAAAAGGTTTTGGACAACAGTGGTTTAAATGAAAACAGATTCGTGAGTTACAATGGCCCAGTCAAAGTCCAGGCCTAAATCCAGCTGAGAATGTGTGGCAAGACTTGAAAGCTGATGCTCCCAGATGTTCTCCGTTCTGACTGAGGTTGAAACGTGTTGAACTGATTCATCTGCAAAGGATAAAGAAATAATTCTGACTCTGGAGGAAGAATTCAGATGCATGCCACACTTCTGATAAACATTTATAGAAACATGTCACATTTTGTTTTCATTTCAAAATTAGTTTTTGACATAAAACTTGTTCTTTCATTTGTCCTGCGTGGACAGTGAGAGAACTTAAATACTCTTGGTCGTATTTTGACCCGGTTCGGGTCGAGGTTCCTCCTCTGATGAACAAACCTCAGAAAGACGATCCACTTCCTACCTGGTGGTCCAGGCTGCAGGTCGTTCCTGCGCTGCAGCAGCAGCTGCAGGTCGTTCCTGCGCTGCAGCAGTAGCAGCAGCAGCAGCAGCAGCAGCAGCAGCAGGAACGACAGTGGAAAAACAGTGGAAGGGTTAAAGAGACGGCGCTGGTCTTCCTCTGTTGTCTGACTAAAAGCTTCCAGCGGCTCTGACAGATCGAAGCTTTCAGATCACTTGGTGCTAATAGAGGAATATTTACGCGAACGGGAACAGGGAGAGTGTAACCTCAGGTCACTGCACTCAGCAACAACACTCACACAGACACACAGACGGCCAGCTCTGCTTTTACAGCAGGGACAGACGGATACACTGTAAAAAATGGCCGTCTGATCCAGTCATGCAAGCCTGCAGCAGGTCACCAGCAGGTCAGACGTGTTTTCAGACTTTCTGCACCGGGAGGCTTTGACTGAACCGATCCTTCTGGTTCCCCAATAAAACCTCCAAACTCCTCTAAGGGACAAACATCAACAGGAAAAATACAAAAACACTCTGGATTGGAGACAAATCTGGGCTCAAGTATCATCAAAGATACATTTCTGAACAGAAAGGCAGAAGAAACAGAGACTTGAGAAAAACTCAACACATTACAGCCACTAAACCCTGGAGAGATTATAATAATAACATATTAATAATATATTTAATTTGGAAAACACTCAGAGACATTTTACAAAAATCAAGTAAAACTGTAAGAGAAATCCTGAAAGGGGAAAAATTGCACAAAACATGCAGAAAGTGTCTTTTAAAAAAAACTTTCTACTTTTAAAGCTTCAATGTTTTCTAAAAAAAAAATAATAAAATCAAGTTTCTGAGTGAAATTTGCTCCTTTTCCTCTTCAGCTGTAATCTGCATATATCTGGAAAGTGGGAGGAAGCCGGAGTACCCAGGGAGAACATGCTAACTGCTGTTAGTGGAGCTGCAGTCAGTTGTGTTTGGCTGGAGGTTCATGTTGAGGTGCATGTCCTAGTCAAAGGGCCGCGGCTGCATTCCTGTTCGGAGCTTTGACCCGGTTCTCCAGTCTGGACCCCGGGCCTGTGAATCCAAACACAGCGGGGTCACGACCTCGCCATGTTTGTTCGAGGTCGCGATAGGTGTCACAGCGGCGGCCATGACTGGCTCCGGAATGACAACAAGTTCAGTCGGAGCGTTTCCGCCTAATTTGTTGCTGTTTTTCTTTCCCAAAGCCGGAGCTTAGCCGACAGCGCAGGCCGTTTAACTCCATCAGTGTTCCGCTTTATTTTCGAGCCGCTGTTGTTCCCTGAACCCAGACCGCGACCCGGTTCTGTTTGAACAGCCCTCCACGGGCTTTAAACTGTTATGATTGCATTTGATAATTCAGCAGCAAATCCCTGAAACAAAGAGTAGAGAGCGAACCAAACACGGAAGTTCACAGGTTGGCAAGGAGTCATTCTGCGACAGCTTGATGTTTCCACTTCAGCTAACAAACAGCAGACTGCTTTAGCTTATGGTTGCATCACTTTAGGTTTCGATAAAGAAAACTGGTGCTAACCTGAGTAAATGCTGCAGGAACCAAAGCAGAAACTTACCTTCTGTGTTTTCAGCAGAGCTGCTCTGATTGGCTGCACCTGCGAAAGAGCAGCCAATCAGAAAAGCTGATTGGCTGCATGCTGGTGGCGCCATTAGCACTGCTAGCTAGCAGCCAGACATTAACCTGGGTTCCTGACTCTGCATGCAGGAAGGTCACAGCAGGAAGGTCACAGCAGGAAGGTCACAGGAGGAAGGTCACAGGAGGAAGGTCACAGGAGGAAGGTCAGCAGCTTCTCTGGACGTAAACACAAAACTCCTACATTTAACAATTAATCTTTGTAAAGTTAGAATATTAATATGGTAACATCTCAAATTTAACAGCAGCTTTTTCCACTGTGGGAAGATTTTACAACATAAAATGTTTTTTTGGGCGCAGATCTAAATTGATTGATTGATTGATTGATTGATTGATTGATTGATTGATTGATTGATTGTCCCACCGTTCCAGATTCATATAGAAAGACTCGAGCCGGCCTGAAGTATAATCAAAGTAAACTGCTCCTCCTGCAAATCCCTGGATTTAATCCAAATATGCTTTTTGTTGATGAAATGATATTACATTTGATTTGATGCTCTCAGCAGAGATAAATGTAGCAGATTTTAAATAGTTGTAACTTAAAATTTAAGTTTTAAAGAAATTCGCAAGTTTACGTTGGTAAAACTGCAAGATATTTAAGCCACTTTTCAAACAGCCACTGTCCAGTCAGAGCATAAAGAACAGAATCTTACCAGGAATTGGCTTTGAGTTTCAGTAAGGAAAGTCGAGCAAATAAACAATTACATTTTGTTCCACAGACTGTAAATAACTACTAAATAGTAAATTCTCATTTTGTTCTTTGGTCCAACAGTGACACCTATTGGTTGATTTGTGCTTTTATTTTGAAGAGCGGTGGATTTTTCTTCGTGTGTTATGCGCTTCCTGTTTTTGCTGACCACGAGTCAGCGTTAGATGCTTAAGAAAACCGATGACAATCTGTAAACTAGCGCCCTTGGAAAGCAGAATGAGGTCTGAGTGATAAATTGTGATAAAACAAGTTTATTTAGAAGTAGTAGGAACGGCAGTAGTTTATTGTTTATTAACGAAACTGTGTATGCTAACGAATTTGGACACAACGTATTTTTTGTATGTATGGACGTTTATGTTTATTTATACAAGTATTAAGCATGCCCAACAGTTATGTATCTTTTATTTTATTTTACAGTTTTCACGGTGTCTGACAAGGAAAGTGAAGATTAAACTGCACCCGTTTGGAACTCCCTGCGCCTGGCTGTTTATTCCGAGGCCGCTACAAACAGACAAAGTGAAATATCATCAATATGAGCGAGAATCATAGAAACTGGAGTTATGAGCTTCAACCAGGCTGAAGGATTGTGTGATATTAGAGACGTCGGTTCACCAGCAGACAGTTAAACTTCCTCTTCTGCTCTTCTGCTTCATTGAAACTATTTTCTGAACCTTCTGATTTTGTTTTCCTTCACATGAAAGAATCTTTTTCTGTTTGACTTTGGCCAAACGGCTGCACTGAGCCTGCAGCGTTTAAACTACAGAGTCTCAGTAAAACATGGTAAACTTGTATTGTCCAACTGACTCTGAGTGACTATCAGTCTTTATAAAACAGTTTATACCACAGGGTGAATAACCTGTTTGTACTCAAATAGTTTGAAGGATTAAATCCTGCAAAATACAAAGAAATAGAAGAAATGTAAAGCTTGAAAAGTGTTCAAGTGTTCCCCAGACCTGTTTTCTCATCCTGAAAAGTTTATATATTTTTTACCTTATATGAAAAAAGCAGATCAAATCAGCTACAGACGTACCAGTAGGGAAGAGACAGCAGATTTCTACAGCACAACCAAAACCTGAGCGAGACTTCTGCACAAACTGGAGGCTAAATTACATGATAAGACCCAACATCCAATTTAGGTCTAATCAGCTGAGTGCATCAATCTGTTAACCTCTCTGTTAAATTATATGTAGCTTGAAAACGTCTTCAAAACATTTGAAAAAACATTGAGGGAAGAGTATGCAGTAAGAGGTTTTATCAGAGAGAAAGAGTTTCAGACACTTAATGTTTCAGATGTGTCCATGTGTTTTGGTAGACACTCTTTCGTCTCTCTCAAAGGTTTTGAGGATGAATGAACCAACAATTTTACATTTCATTGCTGTAAGTGGACCAAGCTACGGCCTCCTCAACATGTGTAAACCTGTTAGCATGTTCTAATGAGAAGTTCCAGCCAGAGCAGTTCACTAAGAGTTCAGTCAAACTCTGCCAGTGGCTTTGAGACCAGTTCAACCTGCTGGGCGAACCGGCTGCTCCGTCCCTCAGAGAAAACTTAGAAATACATGATGGTAGGTTTGTTGTATTCATCGGAATCTGCTTGCTAATTATATTATCACGGTAAAAAAGCTAATAATTAGCTGAAGAAGAACCTGATAATGGACTAGGACACCACTGGTTTATGCTAACGAGTGCTAACTATTTGTGGCTAGATTTTGTTACTGTTAATATCTGAATGCATCTTTATTCAGTTCACCAAACAAACAATTTACATTTGTTGGCTCTCACTTCAAAATATTACTGGAGGGATTTGGTTATGAACAGAACAAAATGCAAACACTTTAAATATTTCAAAAATCAAACTTTATTCATTTGCAGTAATAGATCAGAACAGAAACATCCATCTAAAATCCAGTTAAGACAAATCAAACCATTTAGTTAAATGGGCAGAAGGAGAAATGAAAATATAAGCTTTTATAGAAAAATGTTATAAACAAGTCTCTAACATCAAATATCAAAAAATCTTTAATGCGATAATTTTTATACAAAAGAGCTTATTGGACACAAATAATTGCTGCTTCTTATAAAAGTAAGATATGAATGAAAGATTCTCCTATTCTTAATTTCTTGTTTATGTGAAACTGGAACAAAGCAGGTTGGCCAGAAAATGAAAAAAGCATCTGGAATGACTTGTATTATGTCTGAAGGAAGTCAGAACCAAAGTGTTGATGAGAAAGAGAAACTGACACTTCACCATAACTAATCAGGAATGACATCATTACAACCTGCCAATCAGCACTGGTCCTTCAAATCAACATGGATGACTCCCACCCACTAACAGTTGCAACAATAACATTGTGTTGGTCAAAATGTTATGGCTGACCACTGTACAGTTCTACCTTAAGACATTTCCAAACCTCAATGTTTCCTCTGTAATTAGTTTAGCGACCCAAAAGGAGTCAAAGGCAAAGAAGTAGAAGAATATCTTAGATTTTCTTCAATGTGGTGTTATAGGAATGTGATGTGGTGTCATTATTGGCATTGTAGTTTGGAAGTGTAGTATAGTATGGGCGAGGTGTGGTGTAGAAGGGACGACTGTCATAGTAGGGAGTGTGGCGTAGTAGTAAGAACGTCTGCCAAAATATGGACGTCTGCCATAATATGGAGGTGGTGTGGCGTGGTAGTAAGAACGTCCGCCATAATATGGACGTCTGCCATAGTATGGAGTTGGTGTGGCATAGTAGTAAGAACGTCTGCCATAATATGTAGGTGGTGTGGCGTGGTAGTAGGAACGTCCGCCATAATATGGACGTCTGCCATAGTATGGAGTTGGTGTGGCATAGTAGTAAGAACGTCTGCCATAATATGTAGGTGGTGTGGCGTGGTAGTAGGAACGTCCGCCATAGTAGGGAGTCGGTGTGGCGTGGTAGTAGGAACGTCTGCCATAATATGTAGGTGGTGTGGCGTAGTAGTAGGAACGTCCGCCATAGTATGGAGTTGGTGTGGCATAGTAGTAAGAACGTCTGCCATAGTATGGAGTTGGTGTGGCGTAGTAGTAGGAACGTCTGCCATAATATGGAGGTGGTGTGGCATAGTAGTAAGAACGTCTGCCATAGTATGGAGTTGGTGTGGCATAGTAGTAAGAACGTCTGCCATAGTATGGAGTTGGTGTGGCATAGTAGTAAGAACGTCTGCCATAATATGGAGTTGGTGTGGCATAGTAGTAAGAACGTCTGCCATAGTATGGAGTTGGTGTGGCATGGTAGTAAGAACGTCTGCCATAATATGGACCTCTGCCATAATATGGAGTCGGTGTGGCATAGTAGTAAGAACGTCTGCCATAATATGGAGGTGGTGTGGCATAGTAGTAAGAACGTCTGCCATAGTATGGAGTTGGTGTGGCATAGTAGTAAGAACGTCTGCCATAATATGGAGTCGGTGTGGCGTAGTAGTAGGAACTCTGCCATAATATGGGTTTGGTGTGGCATAGTAGTAAGAACGTCTGCCATAGTATGGAGTTGGTGTGGCATAGTAGTAAGAACGTCTGCCATAATATGGAGTTGGTGTGGCATAGTAGTAAGAACGTCTGCCATAGTATGGAGTTGGTGCGTAGTAGTAGGAATGTCTGCCATAATATGGAGTGGTGTGGCATAGTAGTAAGAACGTCTGCCATAGTATGGAGGTGGTGTGGCATAGTAGTAAGAACGTCTGCCATAGTATGGAGTTGGTGTGGCATAGTAGTAAGAACGTCTGCCATAGTATGGAGTTGGTGTGGCATAGTAGTAGAACGTCTGCCATAATATGGAGTTGGTGTGGCGTAGTAGTAGGAATGTCTGCCATAATATGGAGGTGGTGTGGCATGGTAGTAAGAACGTCTGCCATAATATGGAGGTGGTGTGGCATAGTAGTAAGAACGTCTGCCATAATATGGAGTTGGTGTGGCATAGTAGTAAGAACGTCTGCCATAGTATGAGTCGGTGTGGCGTAGTAGTAGGAACGTCTGCCATAATATGGACGTCCGCCATAATATGACCTCTGCCATAATATGGAGTCGGTGTGGCGTAGTAGTAGGAACGTCTGCCATAATATGGAGGTGGTGTGGCATGGTAGTAAGAACGTCTGCCATAGTAGGGAGTCGGTGTGGCATAGTAGTAAGAACGTCTGCCATAATATGGAGTGGTGTGGCGTAGTAGTAAGGAACGTCTGCCATAATATGGACGTCCGTATGGACTCTGCCATAGTATGGAGTTGGTGTGGCATAGTAGTATGGACGTCTGCCATAATATGGACGTCTGCTGTAATATGGACGTGGTGTGTAGTAAGGTTGTACTTCAGGTATTGTTGTTTCGGTCCACTCAAAGCTGGGTTCTTTCCCGTCCGTTTTAGTAGCTTCTAACTTTTGCTGTTGCCATAAATCGGATTGTAGTATCTGGACTTTTTCATTAAGATGCTGATTTACATCCTCAGAGTCCTTCAACTTAGCAGAAAGGAGAGAAGTATCTAAAAAGTCAAAAAATAAATTGGATTAATTTTGGATCCTTTTGACAGAGATAAAATACAAATACATTGGCTGTACATTGACTGTTGGCTTCATAACGGCCAATGAAGTACTTTGTACTTCAGGGTTTCGGAAGCCTTGAAAAGTCTTCAGAACACATGAGAATAACTGAATCTAATTTGATCTAATTTGATCTAATCTTACAGCTGGTGTTCGGAGTTTCAGGGAAGGCCTTGTTTTTGTCTCCATGTTAGAAAAGCAGTTGATCCCAGGAATGGATATTCTCAACGTTCAATGTTATTTTGAAACTTGAATCTTTATTGATGTGTATAATGATGGCATAATTTATACTTACAATAGATACGCAGACCAGTGATTGTTACCAGTATGACCCAGCAGATTGCCACTGTGGACAGACACCATTTGATGGAAGGATTTCTGCCTCCTAAGAGGAAAGTAATAGAAAATACTGAATGGTAATTACAGAACTATTTCCTTATGTGCTTTTTATTTTATGCTACAGTCTTTATTACAGATTTCAATACACTTATTATGTCTTTCCTCAAAATTCTACACACAAATACCTCATACTGGTATGAGTCTGTGCTGCCTGTGGTAAGTCCAGACTTTGAGCCGTTTATGGAGGAGAGGCTCTCCTATGGCTGCTCTATCGAACAGGCCTGATTGGTGGATTTCTGCAGAGATGTTTGACCTTCGGAAGGTTCTCCTCTCTGCACAGAGGAATGTTGGTGCTCTGACAGATTGGCCATCGGGGTCTTTGTCACCTCGTTTCTCCCCCGATCTGTCTGTACAAACGGGAAGCTTTAGAAAGAGTCAGGGCTCCAGACTTGCTGCATTGAGCAATGATGGAGGCCGCTGAGCTCTGGACCTCAGAGCAGCAGAAATGTTTCTGGATCCTTCCCCAGATTTGTTCCTCAAGACAATCCTGCTTGAGGTCTACAAACAGTTCTTTCAAATTCATGCTTGATGTTTGACCTCTGACCTGAGGTAAACTGGGAGATCTTATGTAGACAGTTTGCCTTTCTAAATAAAGTCCAATCAGCTGAATTTACCACATCGACTCCACTGAAACTGTGGAAACTCAAGAATCAGTGAGAAATCTCAACTGTGTGTTTCATCAACAAACTTTCTTCTTTTATTATAATTTTAATAAATTTGCAGTTTACTTAGAACCTTTATTCAACATTTCTATCAAGATGTATTTGTGTGCAGAATATTGAAGAAAGATATTTATTCATTACAATTTGTAATATGGCTATAGTGTAAGACAATTTGAAAAAAGTAAGGACTGTGACACAACAATCATATATATATATATATATATATATATATATATATATATATATATATATATATATATATATATATATATATATATATATGATGTTTTATGTAACAGTCTGTTAGTTAAAGCTGTGCTACAGCAGTGACAACGACCCTCACTTTGGATCCATTGTTAGGATTTTTCTTGTTCACTTCTAATCAATGTCATAAAAGTAAAACCCTTCATAGAATAATTCATCAAATCTTACCTGTAGACAGGTAAACACGTCGAGTCTCAGTCAGCTCCATGGATTCTGTCTTCATGTTGAACGGAGATCAGTGTCTTTGCAGACAGAGGATGAAACTAAAGAGAGAAGTTCTCCATGAGAACCATCTGCGTTGTGGTCTTTCAAACCTTCCTGTTCTGTTTTAAGAAGCTGTTGCTCAGTTTTTAACCACAGCCTATTGGTTAAGATCCTGCTGCTCAGCAAACTGCTGCAAGCAAAACAGTAAAAACCCCTGATAATGAAATAGTTATGGATGAATGAGTCTGGAAATAAGATTATTTTCATTTCCCATTTCACATGTTCAGTCTCATTAATAAAACATGTTTAAAATCAAATGATTAAACATCCCAGTACACAACTCTCTCCCTTTATGGGTTATTCATCAAGATGAAGACATTTGGTTTTGACCAGGACTGAAACAAAGATGTGCAGCAGCTGCAAGGCCCAACAGGAGGTTCTGGGTGCAGCAGATGGTCCAACTTCTGTCAGAACCGACCAACACAGAACATAGAGAAACATGAACTATTTCAATAAAGTATTATTTTTATGAATCCAGGAGATGAAAAACATTCTCCTCCTGCAGAAGCATCGGCGTTTAGATCATTCACAACCTGCAGGTTACATTTTAGAATATTTCTGACACATTCAGGTATTTTCTTTTAACAATTCCTTTATTGCTCCAAACAGAGGAAAAGGCAGAAAATCACGTAGCAAATAGAATAAATAAAGTGAATGAATAATAAAATACATGACAGTCAACATAAATGCCAACATGTAAGTCAACATAACTTATTAAAATGTTGTTCTCTGGTCCAAAGGAACAAGCAACTGGGTCGGTTAATACAAAATTTAAAAAATGTGCAGCTTACTAAATCTTATTAGAAGCTTACTGGAAAGTAACCAGTAAAAACCTGGAAAGTTAAATTCCCACAACAACTAGTTAATTCTGTAAGTACTGAGTTTCTGAAAAGTGCGGGCTGTGTTGTGTATTGGTACCAAGGTTCTTGTTGAAGGAATCGGATCAGAGATCCAGGAGTAATTTGGTTCTTCAGTCATTTTTCCATAAGATGTTTGTTTGATTTTTCTGTTTTTCTTTCTTTTCAGATGTTCAGTTTGCTGCTCTTAGTTAAACTAGGTTTCTTTTCCTCCTTTCAGTTCCTCTTCTGCCTTGACTCATTTGTTTTCTGCCAGTTTCCACCGGAGGATTTTGCTAGAGATCAGCTGTTTCTCGTGCTTTACCCATTTTAATACGTGATGTAGGGCGAGTTCTCTGCAAAATGATGATTGCTGCAGTTTTTAAGTCTCGTTCCTGTCTGAATTCTTCCCATTGTCTGATCATTCTGCTTCTTCTGCTTCAGTTTTGTAGAAATAAAATTCACAATAGTTTTCCCCTCTATTCTGCAAAAACACAAAATCTCACCAAGTATTTCTGGTTTACTTTTTAGTGTAAATATCTTTGTATTCTTGAAATAAAGCAAAACACTGGCATTCACACATTCCAGTAGAATATGTTCATCTAATTATTCAAAGTTTTGCATTGAGTCATTCACTTTTACTAAATATCCATTAAATACACACAGGGATATATTTTATGTTTTTTTTCTTAATTTGAGCTGTCAGATTTCTGAAATTCAGATTCTCATAAACTTTAAATAAAACTAAGTTTTATAAGTTGCTTCATGAGGCAAAAAAAATGGAATTTTCACACTAAATCCTAAAATTAAAGGTACAAAGAGAAGCAACAATAGAGCTTTGTAAATAAACTCATAAAACAGAATAATGAAAAAAAATGATCAGAAGATAAAGTTAAAATGCTGCAGTAACACGACAGGAAGTTATATTGATTATATCATATTCACCAAAAAAGAGTTTTTTTGTTGTTGTATTTACCCAGAATTCTGTGCAGTGTAGTCCACTTCCTGCTTTTGCGCGGTCTCTGGTCCGCTTGGTGTTCACATTCTAACCTCGGCCCGGTCTGGGTGAACCGAACTCACACCCAGGTTTTCCATGTTTTATCTGCATCAGAGTTTGGTTACTTATTCCCACCTCTCCAATCGGACCGGACTTTCTAGACAAACGGACTGAAGTTGGATTAAGGCGGACTGAACAGAGCTGGTGGGAACGCAGCTCTGGACAGGAGACCTGGAAGCAGACTGGGACTTGGAAAAATCTCAAAGGTTTCTGAGGAGATCATTGTTGTTCTGAGACCAATCCAGTATCCACTGGTTCCAAAACCAGCTAACATGTTTCTGCAGATGAAGTCCTGAGTAACAACATGACTCAAACATTTTTGAATGAAGTTTCATATTATTGTAGTCTTCAGCTGTTTCTCAGAGGAAGTTAATTCTTTAGTCAGTTTATTGAGAAAGCATGTTGGAAGCACCTGAAGCCGACCAAATCATCGGTAGATTTCCATCTCAAGCTGCTGTGGTTTTCTTTCTGCTCTGAGTCAAACCAACCTGTTCCCCTCCTGGCCTTGGGGGGGGCGCTGCACCAAGAACCACTGAAGGAAGTGACAAAAAACCTCTGCAAGAAACTGAGTCCTACTTCCTCCTTCACCAAATTTAAACAGAAATGGAGTGGTGTCAGATTTTAGCTTTTGCAGGATTTTTTTGTTATCTTTGGTAAAAGTCAAAACCAGGAGCCATTCCTCCCACTAGTGTGAGACGAGACTGGGCTGTGCTGAACCGTCTGATGGGCGTGTGGTGAGCCGTGGAGAGATTCTGCAACTATTGGACCGAATCATTTGCATTCATTGCCAACATGGAAGGATTTCCTGAATGTTGCTGTGTAGCTGCGACCCGACCCGGAAGAAAATGGATGGATGAATGCTCTGCAGTGAGAAGCTGTCAAATAACAAAAACAGTACCAGACTATAGAGCGCACCTTACCATAAGCAGCACCTACCAGTTTTTTACATAATTGGAAACGTACCTACTGGGCTAAAAGCCGCACGGTTCACAGTGGAGACAAAGTGGCTTGTAGTCATAGTTGCTTTAAAGGACAGACAGGAATGAACCTTGAAACTTGCAAGACAAAGACTTGAGCTGGACTCTTATGCAGCTCAAGTTAATCCAGTTCTCCCATCCCTGGTCCTTAGCGCCCCCTGTCCTTTGTTTTAGATGCTGTCTGCTCCAGCTCAGCGTCCCAGTGCATAACGTCAACTGGTGCAGCTGCCTAGTAATCACCCATTCATCAGGTCAGGTGTGTGGAATCGGACCAACAATTAAAACATGTAGCAGAGGCTTCAGGACTTCTCCACTGAGCCGTCAACCAGATTCTCAAAGGCCTCATATGTGAAGCATTGATCTGTTCAGTCCTCAGAATCAACTGTCATTTTACAGAAGCTTAAAGGGGAACTGGTATGTAGATCAAATCCAGTCACTAGATGTTCTGATTTGTTCTTTGCGTGACACAGCGGCTCGTTTTGTTTGTTCCACTTCAGGAGCTTCACTTCATAATGAACCGAAGCCCCTGAACTGTCAGTCAGTGTCACTCCACCCACACTCAGGTCCAATCGGGCTGAATAAGTGAAAGCACCTGTGTGAGGCACTCCAACCCAGATTCAAGTAGAGACAACTGAACACTTGCATGCTGACGGAGCGGTAAGGCAACTGGAACTGGTGAGAAAGGTTCCAACGTGCCGCCGGCTGGGTGTGGCGCCTCAGCAGAGTTCATGAATTAACTGAACTCTTGAACTGTACTCTGGAATGTGGCAGGCAGAAAGTCAGCCAGACAAACGGACCGGGAACATTCATGCACCCCTCGCCGTCTCAAAGCTCCGCTCACCCCCGTCTGGATCCTGCATGTCAGCGTTGAACCGAACTGAGCAGAGAACAGCAGAACCTGGACAGAAAGGTCAAAGTGCAGCATTTCACTCTATTGTCACAACTGCAAGATGCCGACCAACTGCACTTCCAGGTTGTCTGTAAATAACATTTCTCTTCAGTCCACAAACGTAAAATACTGAAGGACTAAGATCTTCAGGTTCTTCAGCAGACCCTAAACTTCAGTTTGTTTACAGCAAACACTTTAGTTTAGTTTAAAAAGTCCTTGTAATAGATATCTTTAGTGAAATTTACAACTTGACAAAACTTGAACTTTACTTTCCCATAACGTCCAGATAACACAATAATCTACAGGTCATAGGTCATGAAACCTAAAGGTCTTTTACCAGAACTTTACAAATGACATGAAATTTACAGATTACTTTCCCAGAATTCCCAGTTTCTTGAAACCTGTATGTTATGTTTCCAGAATTTCCAGGTGACATGACACAGTATTGAAGTCACTTTCCTGAAATGTTCCAGTTTAAATTACTGGATGTTGAGCGTTCTTTGTCATCACTTCAATCTACAGTCTCATTTCTGAAACTTAAAGGTTCCTTACCAGAACTTTGCAGCTGCTGTTCCTGAGCACCATTCCAGGTTAAAGTCACTGATTACTTCTCCATAACTCACATTGTTTGCAAGTTACTTTCCTGAAACTGTGAGGCTCATTGCCAGGTGTTACAGAACTTTGTCAATCAGAGATGCATGTCTATATACTTTTGAAAAAATCTGAAATTTGCAGGTTGCTTTCTTAGAAGAATTTCAATTTTTCTTTACTGACTTACTTTTCCAGAATAAATCTGTTTCTTTCCAGGAACTAATGTTTTACATTCCTGGAGTTAAATGTTATCAGAACTAATAAACACAGTTCTGCCTTTTGGGAACTTTTAGAAACTATGAGTTATTTCTGAGGAATACTTTCATAGATCTTTACAAATACATTTCAAAAAACTTGAAAGTTAGGTTTAGTTTCCAGAACTCAGCATTTTCAGAATATTAATTTAGCTTGTACTTCATGAGAAAAAATCATTTTATGACAGTAAATTCAGTGAAAGAAGCTAATTTACCATTTTATATTTAATATGGCAGAACAAACAATATAAATATATAATATATACAATGACCAGTTAAAGTTTTGAGCTTTAACGTTACTAATCGTTTAAAGTGACGGTGATGATGCGGTGTTTTTCTTTATTTTTAGCAGCAGTAAAAAGATGGTGCAATGCTTTGCTAACTGTGTGGATTGAGACCATTCAGGACGTTCCAGAGAGCCATAAAAACATTCCAGGAAGAGTTGGGACGACTTTCCTTCCTCCTTCACTCTGTCTGACATCTTCACATTTCTCTCATCACCTCCTCTCCCTCTTCCCACCTGGAAGGCTGCAGATCCGTCTTCCAGGCTGAAACAACTTCTGCTCATGAAATTTCCCTCGCCTGACTGCAGTCACTTCTGATGCAGCTCTTGTTTGGATTGTGGCTGAACGCTCCTGTTAACGGTTCCTAAAGCTTGTAGTCGTAGAAGAAGGAATGCACATCAGTATTGTCTGAGTTTTGCTGTAATTTACTGTGAATGCATTCATTACTAAAAGTAGCAGCAGCACACATGTTCACGTTGAGACGGTTTCTTGAGGTATTCCCAGTTAGCGGCGGTTCCTCATTCCTCAGACACCTGCAGCTGTCAGGGCTGAACCACAGCGCGATTAGACGGCTAACGCTGGAGAAGCTAATTCACACGCAGGAGAGAGCATTGACTGCAGGGAGGTCAAAGGTCACGGTCTGTCCTGGTGAAGGATTTGAACTTGAAGTCTGTCCAGCTGAACTCTGAGCTGAACTCTAAACTGGTTTCCCTGAATCTGACCCTGTTTCTTCCTGTCCTGAGGAATCCTGCTCCAGGCTGACGGCTGGAATGTTGACATAACAGATGTCGTCTGACAAACCCAGTAATTATGAGCCGTACGGCTGTGTGTCCGTACCGCTCTCTCCTCCTCTGCCTCCTCAGGCAGGTTTAGCGTCACGGTTTCCTCGTGCTTGTAGAGCAGCAGTCACTCCTGCATTTCAAGACTCTTCATCTAAAATCGCAGCTTTTCTACAAACTGAAAACAAAACATAAAACTGGAGGCAAAAAAGGTTTAGGTGAATTTTGCATTAAATTGTTCAACTATTGTCTGATGTAAAGTTTACAATACTTAGCTTTATTCTAAAACTAAGTATTGTAGCTTTAGAACATAAACAATACAGCTTGTTTGATTTTAAGCTGAATTTTGAGTTTTCTCATGGAGTTTTGTTGTGAAGTTTTGTTTTATACGTCCTAATTGTTCATTGCTGAATGATGCCTCAAGAAGATCCAGTGCATGCTTTTACTGTGAAGGTCAATAACACGTTTACTCTGCTTGAGTTTTATTTTCGTGTGTTTTTAATCTACAGTCTCTCTGTAGTCTGTTCCAGTCCAGGGAGTCCAGTTCGTTTCTTTAAGTGTGGATTTGTAATCAGGTTCTGAAGTTCTGGTCTGGGTTCGGTTGAACTGAACTCTGGTTCAGTTTGAATGCATATGTGAACTCCAAGCTCTAAAGGCTGACGACAGCGCAGGGCATTCTGGGTAAATCCAACCAAAGCTAATGTGTTAGCCTAGCGCTAGCAGCAGAAATGGCTCCTGGTCTTCAGCCAAAGACTAAAGAGAAATCACTAAACTCTGACGCCTCCATCTTGTTTCATCTGGTGAAGCAGGAAGTTGCTCTCAGCGTCTTCAGAGGTTTTAGTGTCGTTTCCTGCAGTGGTTGTTGGTGCAGCGCCCCCACAGGCCAGGAGGGGAAACAGGCTGGTTTGGGTCAGAACCACAGCAGGTGGAGCAGATTAAAACATTGTTTTATTTTCGCCTTTTTAGCATTTGAATTGCTTTGAGCGTTTTGTAGAAATGCAGCTTAAGCTGTTTGTCTTACATATGTATCAAAGCTTTCTGTCTCTGTTTCTGTCATAAGGACGAAAACAGGATGAAAACTGTTGTTCTGCAGTTTAATTGAAGGATGAAAACATTTCTCGTTTCTCCAGGATGAACTATTTTTTGCCGGTGAAGTCGAGGCGGGGGACGTTTATAGCAGAGCGAGGCTGGACGGACTCCTGGTGGCACTTCACAGCTGCCAGGGTTTATTTCAGTCCACTTAAAGTCTCACAATAGAAGCTGGCAACTTCCTGAAAGTGACTCAGCACATAAATGTGTGAACTTCCAAGGAACCACCAAGATTGCAGCGTTGCGGCTTCTCCTGGGAAGGCAGCGGCGATTAAAATAAACTGAAGGAAAACACACAATGGAGGTAAAATATCTGTGGCTGCGGGGAGCCGATGTTGGCCCCGGATCGCTGTGTCCCAGGCACCATCTGACCCGTTTTCCCCCTCATTTAGAAAATGGGTGTCGCTTATCGTAGCAGAACTGCCTTTGAACCAGAACATACAGAAATAAGGAGGCAGCCGGAGACCCAGCGAATCCTTTTATAGCTGAGTTTGAGGAAAATCCGGATCTCATTGGCCGGATTAAAGCAGGTTTGATCTGAGGTCATCGAGGATCTTTAGGAAAGAAAAACGAACCACAGGAGCTGCTGGGCATCTTCTGCATCGCCGTCACTCATGGAAAAAGTTATGAACATTTTTGCTCCAGGATGATCTGGTTTTTCAGGTGCATCACAATTAAATGTGAACTTTATTTTTTTATCACACCAGTTTAACCAGTGCCCATTTGTATCCTCTGGTTTCCTTGGACCCGCCGGATGGGTCCACCAGAACTCGCAGCAGCCATTAAAAGTCGTGTTGAATCCATCGATCTTCTGCCAAATCAGACTCCAGTTTCCCAAAAATGGAAAAATTTACGTCCAAGTTTAATGTTCAAACCTGAGAGGCTGGAATAAAAATAATGACTTGAGCTGCAAAAACCAAAATCCTGGAATATTAAACTCAAACTCAGAGTCCAGTATTTACTCACTTACTTTTACTTGAGTAACTTTTTTTTAAATGTTACTTTTTTTGACTACAGTTGTTTTTACTTTACTTGACTAATTTCATTATGAAGCATTTCTACTCTTGGTTGAATAAAATTTCTTTATTTTTTAGCCACTGAATTAAAAGCATTTGAATTAAAAGCATTTGAAGTAAAAATTCACACACTTGCAGTTTCTGTTAAAGTTTTGTATGTTTTTTATTAAAAGAAAATGATTTGGAAACATTTTATTTTGCCTGATTTTATCTTTTGTTACAATTTACTCTTAATTTTATATTTTATTCCATCTAATGATGCAACTTTTAAATATTAATGACTGATAATTCGATCAGTACTTTTCACTTTTCTGGGCAGATAAGAAGTGAGAAGATATTTTTGCTCCAGCAGAAACGAGGAGTTTAATTTTTCGGCTCCCTCCTCGCTGATGCGTCTCTGTTGTTTCACAGATTGGCTTCATATTTCCGGACAGGTTGCGTCCCCGCCGGTTCCCATGCACCCGCCGCAGCTGACCAGTCACTGACCTGAGCAGCCAGTGACACCGCAGTGAACTCTGGGTAAAAAACATCGCCAAGTTCACAGCGGCTGAGTGTTCATCAGATAAAGACCTTGGCAGAGGTACGGGGTCCCACAGACATAAATAGGCCAGACTGTGTGTGTCCCATTAATTTTCTGCCACATGGCTTCAAACTGTTCTGCTGGTCAATTAGGCGGTCAGGTGGAGGCTGGAAACGCTCGGTGATCTTAACGAGACTCAGAGGAGACCCCCCTCTGAGTCTCCACAGAGACCCCCCCCTCCACAGAGACCCCCCCCCCCTCCCTCCTTCCACAGAGACCCCCCCATCCACAGAGACCCCCCATCCACAGAGACCCCCCCCCCTCCCTCCTTCCACAGAGACCCCACGGTCAGGTAAACACAACACAGATTGGCACATTTCATTATAAAGTCAGGAAAATAAGGAGATTTCAAAATAAAAGACATTGCCAACCGTGAGGAAATATCATAGCAGCAACTTTTCTCTTTCCTGGGTGGTTATAATGTTCTGGTTGATCATTAAACATCTGGATTTATTTTCTACATGAATGTCCCAATCTTTGTCTTTGAACCGCAGAGATTTCATAAAATGAAAGAAACATCTTTGAGTCAAAACTCCAGTTTGTGAGGAAACAAAAAGTTTCAGAGTTAAGATGCAACATGATGAATGAGGCAGAGTGGAACAGGAAGTTTATTCTGACGTTTCCAGCAGGAAGTGCTGCAGCTGCTTAGTAGTGAGAGAGGTCAGAGGTCACTTACATTTATTTAGTTTCCCAAATGAGCCAAAATCATTTAATTCAACGTGAATTTGGAGACATTCATGTGGTCATTATTATAAATATGGACAGCGTGTGAACCATAAACATCCCATAATAATCCACCACTGCTAATAACAGCCTGATCCTGCAATCTGTGACTCAGAGCATCTTCCTTTAATTCCCCGATTCATCAGATTAACATTGTTACTAAAACTTCAGTCCAAGTCAAATCTGAAAGACAGCTTTATGAAATACTACTTTGCAATGAAATATGTATTATATATCTTTTTTACAGAAACATAAATGTATTTATTCTTCCTAATATTGTGAGAAACGTCTTCCTGCAGGCTGAAAACCAGTTGGCTTCAAGTCATGAAAATATGTTTGCATAAAAATATTAAGTACTTTATTTGAAGACTATGTGATTTTCTCACAATGCTTCATATTTTTATCTAGAAAATGTATTTTTTCAGTAATCATGCTGATCAAGCAACATTTAGATCCCAACATTTAACCAAAAATGAACAAACTATTCAGTGACTCGTGACTTTGTGAGTCGTCTGTTTCCAAAATATCTTTGATATGATTTGTTGAGCGTTGATTTTTAAATATTTGGTCAGAAAATATTCATCTGTGAAAGAGTTTATTTTTATTAAAACTCTAAACCATAATATGTTTCCTTCAGGACTCTAGAAGTCTATGAAAAGACAAGTTGCTTTTAATCAAACAAATCTTCCATATTTAGTTAGTTTTGCTGAATGAACTGATTTTTGGGAACTCGGCTCATTTTGTGGTTTTATATGTCAGTTTAAAAACTGGTTCCCTCTCAACAAGAGCTTACAATAACTTCAATAACTTGGCACCTTAAGACCATAATTACTGCATAATTGCGACTTAATTAGTTTTGTGGAACAGCGAAAATCCAGGTCGGATTCTGGCTACTGAGCAGGAACTGGATCAGCGCCTGGGTGTGAGTAAAATCAGCCCCTCAGGTGACAGGAAGGGAGTTTCCAGAAGTTTTCAACTTCCGAGGTGGCAACAGTCAGTCGCTGTCATGAAACCAGTTCAACTCCATCAAATGAGTACAAATAGCTGCTGGGAACTCCTTGTTCCAGCAGAATATTTAGAAACACCTGCTCAAAGTTCAGCAGGCCCAGTTAATCTGTGCTTCCAGTAATAAGTTTTAAACGAGGAAATGAATGTTTTAGTGTTGGCGGCAGGAAACGGCGCGGTTTTACAACATCACATTAAATAAGATCATTAAGAGACACTGCTGGCTTTTAGCTCAGTGTTTGATAGTTATAGTGAAAGTCATGAAGTGACAACTTCTGTGTTGATGCATGAAACTACAGAAAAATTACATTTTAGAAATCTGTTGTACAGAAATGAAACTTACCTGGTTTCTGAATGCTCCACTTCTTTTCCAGAAAATGTAGTTTTAAAAATGTTTTTAAAGCTTTCTTTGAAAGTGAGTGTAGAAAAGTATTGTACTTTTTGTTGAAAGCGATTGATTGACTGTGAGCTGCATTGATTCTGTGGATTCGCCGCCACATTGAAAACATGTTGGTGCAAACATGAGGAAATGGAAAGAAATGAAAAAGTAGCATCTTAGTATGTGTTGCTTTAGATGTGAGCCTCTGAATAGGGAGAGTTCCTGGGATCAGAAGTTCAGCTGCTTCAGGACGAGGTGCGTTTACTGTGATGTCACCTTCACATTGTTCACTGGGAACAAAACTTCAGTGCTCTGTGAACTGGTCAAATATTTATGAGAAGAATTAATCAGTGAGTCATAACATCACTTTGAGTTTCAAGCATCCAGCATGCTGAGGTGAGGGAAGCCTCTGAGTAGCTTAACGAGATGTTCGTGTTTAGCTAACAGCCATGAGAGGTTTTCACTTCAACCAAACTGATGCTGATAAAACCAGAGTTTGGTTTTTGTGGTTGGTTATGCATCCACATCTCAAACAACGGACCGGATTAAAACGGACCGGATTAAAACGGACCGGATTAAAACGGACTAAATGGTTTTGGTGTGAATGCAGATTCATCTCTGCAGAGGCCTGGCAACAAGATGTTTCTCAGGTTTGATGTACAAGAGTTACATCTATACATAACTTGATAGACGCTCTAGTAAACGGACCCAGCCCGCCCGGACCGACCCCCAGTGTACTCTCAAGACAAATAAAAACTCCCAGAACTTTGTTTAAGTCTAGTTTAAATTGACTGTACAGCAGCTACAGCTGATCCTGTCAGTGAACAACAGTATATACAGACTCTTAAAGTGGAGAAAGTGCTATCTTTCCATAAATCTATCTGCAGCTAACATTCACAGCGCCGCTAGCAGGCTAACGGTCCTGCAACGACATCAGAACCAGCAGACTCTAAGATCATAAAGGAGAAACAGGCTTACATTACAGGTTAGTGTCTCTACTGCAGATGAGGCCCATCTGCGTTTAAATACAGCTTATTATTCAGAACACTACTTCATTTAGCACAACAGACACAGATCTATGAAACATTCATGTAAAAAAGAAGAGGACATTTTGAATGTTTTCTGAGCTGGAGTTTGGTTCAGTGGCTCCAGAAAATGTCTCTTAAAACTCCAGTTTTTCTGAACCTTTCAGGCTGTGATGAGAAGTGACTCCTGTTCAGATCCGGTCCTCCAGATCCGACACCTTGCTCAAAGGCACATCGAACCAGATGAAGCAGAAGAAGAAAACTCACCCAAAACCAGAACCAAGCTAAAATCTGAGGTGAAATACTCTGAAGGTTCAGATGAACTGGTTCACAGTGATGTAGAAGTTAGAGAAGCAGCAGAACTTTAGCTCTGATGGCTTATTTTGAAATGAAATAACTTAAATCTCATTTACAGACAGTAGAAAAGGAACAAGACGGAGAGATCTGTTGGTTTCTGAACAGAAACCTTAGCTTATGTTCTTTCAGTCCAACGAAGCGACGTCTGCAGGATAAAGGCAACACAAATAAATTAGATGCATTTGGAGATGATGGTGATGCTGAAGTGCTGCAGGATGGCCCGGTGGTGAGGTTCTGATCCGTTGCTCAGAGTTTGTAGTGTAAAGTCTCAGTTCTGTTGCGTCTGCAGCGGGTCGCTGTAGGAGAATCGAACGTGCAACCCGTTCACCGGGTGAACGATCGGTACCGTTTGCATTTGGGGAACTCCTCTGAAGCCAGGGTCCATTTGCACGTCCCGATCAGCTCCACGGCCAGAGTCTTCAGGATGATGTGCGCCAGCTCCTTCCCCACGCAGCTGCGCACGCCGCCGCCGAACGGAACGTAGCTGAACCGAGACGAGCGCCACTCGTCCCGCTCCGGCCGAACCGCTCCGGGTCGAACTGCTCCGGACTCTGGAAGATCGCCGCCGTCTCGTGGGTGTCCCGGATGCTGTACATCACACTCCAGCCTTTAGGGATCTGGTAACCCTGTGGGAGAAGCGGAACCAGCCGTTAGAACCACGGGGAGGAAAACGGAGCATCAGCATCTGAAAGATGAAAGATGAACTTCATTCAATCAGTTCTTGTTTTTCAGGACCTTCACTGGTTAACATCAAACATTTAGATCTGCAAAGAGGAAAATCAGGCCGATCTTCATGAGAGCTGGTTTTCAAACCAGCAGATTCATCTGTTGATGAAGGGAAAGGAATTGTTTAATGAATCGTTTGTTGGTTTGTAGTTTGATTTGCTGCGTTAACCTTCATAGCGACTTTTCACCAATTCATGATCTATTAAATCTGGACCTGAAACCACATCTCTACTTTCAAAAGGTTGATGAAATCCTACACATTAATGAAAACACGGCAATTTAAAAAATGTTTTTTTATGAAAAGGTTTGGATGACGTAATTTTTCTGGCTGTAACAAAATCAGTTTATTTCCTAAAAAAAAGTGATGGAAACACTTTTTCAGTCACGAGTCACATGATCAACAACCAGATGTTACTACTGGCAGAAACCACGAAGAAGACAGGAAGCAGTTTATGATGCAGCATGTTGTTAATGACTTATTGACGTGTTTGTGAAAATGTGTTTTTTCAACATTAGCAGAATGATGACAGTTTCTCACGTTTGTAATGGAAACCAGAGGCTGCAGTGAGAAACTAAACCAGTCAGAACTTCTGGTGGCCCAGAGGTGAATCTAAATGGGTCTGAAGTTCTTTATGTGGAAGATTCAACCATCTTTTCCAGTTTGGAAACAAATTCAAAGCTAATAACGTAACGAGAATTTGACTTCAAAGTAGAGATTTTTTTATGTGAAATGTGATAATTAGTGGATTATTCTCAGTCTGTCACACATTAAAATAATAAATGATAATAATAATATATGCTTTGCTGCTTCCATGACGGCTTGGTTTCTTTAATTATCTGACACTGAACAACAGAATGAACCATTATTATCCTCCAACCGGAGCCGCGCCTTCAGACCGGAGCAGCTCAGCTCCTTCCAGCCCTCTTGGCTTTATCACTGCTGGAAAAGGTGCAGAGATGACAATTGTTCTTTTGGCAATGGGGCAGAAAATTGGGGTCATGTTGAGGTCAAGGAGAGGGGATGTAAGGACTGAGGAGCTCTGAGCTCTAATCCTGCATGAAAAACTCAGCAGGTGGAGAAACAAAAGCCAAGATTCAGTCTAGAACCAGGATTTCTATGAGAGCAGGAAAATTAACTGATTGGTTGAAAAATTAGACCAAGGCAGATTTATTCTTTACATCTGAATAAAATCACAGATTTAGATCTCTTTTTTAATCTAATTGCACAATTATAAAAATTGGATCTCAAATCTTTAAAATGTTTGTAGTGGAAAATAATAATGTTTAAAAAAGACACTTGTGGAAAAAATAATTGAATTCATAAATTAAAGCAACTTTTAACTTCTCATTTAATGAGGAATTATTTTCCTGATTTTGGTCTTTAACTGGAAAAGAGGAGAGGAATCAGCTTCACGTCTCCATGATGAGGCTGAAAACACAACGAACGGATCCGGTTCTGCAGTGAACGGATCCGGTTCTGCAGTGTTCTGCAGTGAACGGATCCGGTGTGAGCGGATCCGGTTCTGCAGTGTTCTGCAGTGAGCGGATCCGGTTCTGCAGTGAGCGGATCCGGTTCTGCAGTGAGCGGATCTGGTTCTGCAGTGAGCGGATCCGGTTCTGCAGTGAACGGATCCGGTTCTGCAGTGAGCGGATCCGGTTCTGCAGTGAACGGATCCGGTTCTGCAGTGAACGGATCCGGTTCTGCAGTGTTCTGCAGTGAACGGATCCGGTTCTGCAGTGTTCTGCAGTGAGCGGATCCGGTTCTGCAGTGAGCGGATCTGGTTCTGCAGTGAGCGGATCCGGTTCTGCAGTGAACGGATCCGGTTCTGCAGTGAGCGGATCCGGTTCTGCAGTGAACGGATCCGGTTCTGCAGTGAACGGATCCGGTTCTGCAGTGAACGGATCCGGTTCTGCAGTGTTCTGCAGTGAACGGATCCGGTTTTGCAGTGAGCGGATCCGGTTCTGCAGTGAACGGATCCGGTTCTGCAGTGTTCTGCAGTGAGCGGATCCGGTTCTGCAGACAGATTCTTGGTCTTTGAGTCAGAGGGAAACGGAAGGTTCCGGTCGTTTGGGCCAGGATGCCAACCTTCCTCATGTCTTCATGTTTTCCTTCCTGACATCTCGTTAATGATCTCAGTCATTAACTCTTCACTTCCTGAAGGTGTTTCATCAAATCTGCAAAACGTTTCTGTGGACTTTGTCTGCTTTGAAGCTTCATGAACGTTAAACTGAGGGTTGCTAAGTGTTGGTACTAAATGAGAATCTGGAGATCCTTCCACTGACTGCAGTTTGGTTCTGGTTTCAGCTCTGACTCACGTCCAGTTCGAAGGTCTGCAGGGCGGTCCGGTATCCCCCGGAGACCGGCGGCAGGAAGCGGAGCACCTCCTTCACCACGCAGTCGATGTAGCGGAGCTGGCTCAGCTTCTCCAGACTCAGATACGGGACATGAGACCCAGGACAGCCGCCGTCCGGCTCGGTCTCCGGCGCACCACCCGCCGGGTTGCGGTTCCGCTCCGGCTGACATCCCAGACCCTCGGCCTCCAGCTCCTCTCTGGCCTTGTCCACCACAGCCGGGTGACGCAGCAGCTGCAGAACCAGGGAGGTGGAGGCGCTGGCCGTGGTGGAGTGGGCAGCGAAGATCAGCTCCACGGCTGTTTCCTGGAAGAAAAGGATGAAATTTGGGGTTTAATCATCGGACTGACCACACAGCCCAGATCAGTCCAATCCAACACCAGTCTGACATCTACTGCTAAACCGCAACCAGACTGAAGCAGACTGAAGCAGACTGAACCAGGCTGAAGCAGACTGAACCAGACTGAACCAGGCTGAACCAGACTGAACCAGACTGAACCAGACTGAACCAGACTGAAGCAGACTGAACCAGACTGAAGCAGACTGAAGCAGACTGAACCAGACTGAACCAGGCTGAACCAGACTGAACCAGGCTGAAGCAGACTGAAGCAGACTGAAGCAGACTGAACCAGGCTGAACCAGACTGAAGCAGACTGAACCAGGCTGAACCAGACTGAACCAGACTGAAGCAGACTGAACCAGGCTGAACCAGACTGAACAAGACAGATCCAGACTGAACCAGACTGAACCAGACTGAAGCAGGCTGAACCAGGCTGAACCAGGCTGAACCAGACTGATCCAGGCTGAAACAGACTGAACCAGACTGAACCCGACTGATCCAGACTGATCCAGGCTGAACCAGGCTGATCCAGCCTGAACCCGACTGATCCAGACTGAAGCAGACTGAACCAGACTGAATCAGGCTGATCCAGGCTGAACCAGACTGAACCAGGCTGAACCAGACTGAACCAGACTGAACCAGACTGAACCAGACTGAAGCAGACTGAACCAGTCTGAACCAGACTGAACCAGACAGATCCAGACTGAACCAGACTGAACCAGACTGAAGCAGGCTTAACCAGGCTGAACCAGGCTGAACCAGACTGAAGCAGACTGAACCAGGCTGAACCAGGCTGATCCTTGCTGAACCACACTGATCCAGACTGATCCAGCCTGAACCAGGCTGAACCAGACTGATCCAGACTGATCCAGACTGATCCAGACTGAACCAGACTGAACCAGGCTGAACCAGACTGATCCAGACTGATCCAGACTGATCCAGACTGAACCAGACTGAACCAGGCTGATCCAGACTGATCCAGACTGATCCAGGCTGAACCAGGCTGATCCAGACTGATCCAGCCTGAACCAGACTGAACCAGACTGAACCAGACTGAACACGACTGATCCAGACTGATCCAGGCTGAGCCAGGCTGATCCAGACTGATCCAGACTGAACCAGACTGAACCAGGCTGAACCAGGCTGAACCAGACTGATCCAGACTGAACCAGACTGAACCCAATTGAACCAGACTGAACCAGGCTGATCCAGGCTTAACCAGACGGAACCAGGCTGAACCAGACTGATCCAGACTGAACCAGGCTGAACCAGACTGAACCAGACTGAACCAGACTGATCCAGACTGAACCAGGCTGAACCAGGCTGATCCAGACTGATCCAGACTGATCCAGACTGAACCAGGCTGATCCAGACTGATCCAGACTGAACCAGGCTGATCCAGGCTGATCCAGACTGAACCAGACTGAACCAGGCCGGACCAGACTGATCCAGACTGATCCAGACTGAACCAGACTGAACCAGGCTGATCCAGACTGATCCAGACTGATCCAGACTGAACCAGACTGGTCCAGACTGATCCAGACTGAACCAGACTGATCCAGACTGATCCAGGCTGATCCAGACTGATCCAGACTGATCCAGACTGAACCAGGCTGATCCAGACTGATCCAGAATGATCCAGACTGAACCAGACTGGTCCAGACTGATCCAGGCTGAACCAGGCTGAACCAAAACTGAACCAGGCTGACCAGACTGAACCAGGCTGAACCAGACTGAACCAGGCTGATCCAGACTGATCCAGGCTGAACCAGACTGATCCAGACTGATCCAGACTGAACCAGTCTGAACCAGACTGATCAGTCTGAACCAGACTGATCCAGACTGATCCAGACTGAACCAGACTGAACCAGGCTGAACCAGACTGAACCAGGCTGATCCAGGCTGAACCAGACTGAACCAGGCTGAACCAGACTGATCCAGCTGAACCAGACTGATCCAGACTGATCCAGACTGAACCAGACTGAACCAGACTGAACCAGACTGAACCAGGCTGATCCAGACTGAACCAGACTGATCCAGACTGAACCAGACTGAACCAGACTGAACCAGACTGAACCAGACTGAACCAGGCTGATCCAGACTGAACCAGGCTGAACCAGCCTGAACCAGACTGAACCAGACTGAACCAGGCTGATCCAGACTGAACCAGACTGAACCAGGCTGAACCAGACTGAGCCAGGCTGAACCAGACTGAACCAGACTGAACCCGACTGAACCAGACTGAACCAGGCTGAACCAGACTGAACCAGACTGAGCCAGGCTGAACCCGACTGAACCAGACTGAACCAGGCTGAACCAGACTGAACCAGACTGAGACAGGCTGAACCAGACTGAACCAGACTGAACCAGGCTGAACCAGACTGAACCAGACTGAGCCAGGCTGAACCAGACTGAACCAGACTGAACCAGGCTGAACCAGACTGAGCCAGGCTGAACCCGACTGAACCAGACTGAACCAGGCTGAACCAGACTGAACCAGACTGAGCCAGGCTGAACCAGACTGAACCCGACTGAAACCAGACTGAACCAGACTGAGCCAGGCTGAAACCCGACTGAACCAGGCTGATCCAGACTGATCCAGACTGATCCAGACTGATCCAGACTGATCCAGGCTGATCCGGACTGATCAGACTGATCCAGACTGATCCAGGCTGATCCAGACTGATCCAGACTGATCCAGGCTGATCCAGACTGATCCAGACTGATCCAGACTGATCCAGGCTGATCCAGACTGATCCAGACTGATCCAGGCTGATCCAGGCTGATCCAGACTGATCCAGACTGATCCAGACTGATCCAGGCTGATCCAGACTGATCCAGACTGATCCAGACTGAACCAGACTGATCCAGACTGATCCAGACTGATCCAGGCTGATCCAGACTGATCCAGACTGATCCGAACTGATCCAGACTGATCCAGACTGATCCAGACTGAACCAGACTGATCCAGACTGAACCAGACTGAACCAGACTGATCCAGACTGAACCTGACTGAACAGACTGAACCAGGCTGATCCAGACTGATCCAGACTGATCCAGGCTGATCCAGGCTGATCCAGGCTGAACCAGACTGAACCAGGTGATCCAGGCTGAACCAGGCTGATCCAGGCTGAACCAGACTGAACCAGACTGAACCCAATTGAACCAGACTGAACCAGGCTGATCCAGGCTGAACCAGGCTTAACCAGACTGAACCAGGCTGGACCAGACTGATCCAGACTGAACCAGGCTGAACCAGACTGAACCAGACTGATCCAGACTGAACCAGGCTGAACCAGGCTGATCCAGACTGATCCAGACTGATCCAGACTGAACCAGGCTGATCCAGACTGAACCAGACTGAACCAGGCCGGACCAGACTGATCCAGACTGATCCGGACTGAACCAGACTGAACCAGACTGAACCAGGCTGATCCAGACTGATCCAGACTGATCCAGAATGGTCCAGACTGATCCAGACTGAACCAGGCTGTCCAGGCTGAACCAGACGAACCAGACTGATCCAGACTGATCAGGCTGAACCAGGCTGAACCAGACTGAACCAGGCTGAACCAGACTGAAACCAGGCTGAACCAGACTGAACCAGGCTGATCCAGACTGATGCAGGCTGAACCAGGCTGATCCAGGCTGAACCAGACTGAACCAGACTGAACAGGCTGAACCAGACTGATCCAGACTGATCCAGACTGAACCAGTCTGAACCAGACTGATCCAGGCTGAACCAGACTGATCCAGACTGATCCAGACTGAACCAGACTGAACCAGGCTGAACCAGAACTGAACCAGGCTGATCCAGGCTGAACCAGACTGATCCAGGCTGAACCAGACTGATCCAGACTGATCCAGACTGATCCAGACTGAACCAGACTGAACCAGACTGAACCAGGCTGAACCAGACTGAACCAGGCTGATCCAGACTGAACCAGGCTGAACCAGACTGAACCAGGCTGATCCAGACTGATCCAGGCTGAACCAGACTGATCCAGACTGATCCAGACTGATCCAGACTGAACCAGACTGAACCAGACTGAACCAGGCTGATCCAGACTGAACCAGGCTGAACCAGACTGAACCAGACTGAACCAGACTGAACCAGGCTGATCCAGACTGAACCAGACTGAACCAGGCTGAACCAGACTGAACCAGACTGAGCCAGGCTGAACCAGACTGAACCAGACTGAACCCGACTGAACCAGACTGAACCAGGCTGAACCAGACTGAACCAGGACTGAGCCAGGCTGAACCCTACTGAACCAGACTGAACCAGGCTGAACCAGACTGAGACAGGCTGAACCAGACTGAACCAGGCTGAACCAGACTGAACCAGACTGAGCCAGGCTGAACCAGACTGAACCAGACTGAACCAGGCTGAACCAGACTGAACCAGACTGAGCCAGGCTGAACCCGACTGAACCAGACTGAACCAGGCTGAACCAGACTGAACCAGACTGAGCCAGGCTGAACCAGACTGAACCCGACTGAACCAGACTGAGCCAGGCTGAACCCGACTGAACCAGGCTGATCCAGGCTGATCCAGACTGATCCAGACTGATCCAGGCTGATCCAGGCTGATCCAGACTGATCCAGACTGATCCAGACTGAACCAGACTGATCCAGGCTGATCCAGACTGATCCAGACTGATCCAGACTGAACCAGACTGATCCAGACTGAACCAGACTGAACCAGACTGATCCAGACTGAACCAGACTGAACCAGACTGAACCAGACTGATCCAGGCTGATCCAGACTTATCCAGGCTGATCCAGGCTGATCCAGACTGAACCAGACTGAACCAGAACTGAACCAGACTGATCCAGACTGATCCAGACTGATCCAGGCTGATCCAGACTGATCCAGGCTGATCCAGACTGATCCAGACTGATCCAGACTGATCCAGACTGAACCAGACTGATCCAGGCTGATCCAGACTGATCCAGACTGATCCAGACTGAACCAGACTGATCCAGACTGAACCAGACTGAACCAGACTGAACCAGACTGATCCAGACTGAACCAGACTGAACCAGACTGATCCAGGCTGATCCAGACTGAACCAGACTGATCCAGACTGATCCAGGCTGATCCAGACTGAACCAGACTGATCCAGACTGATCCAGGCTGATCCAGACTGATCCAGGCTGATCCAGACTGATCCAGACTGATCCAGGCTGATCCAGACTGATCCAGACTGATCCAGACTGATCCAGACTGAACCAGACTGAACCAGACTGAACCAGACTGATCCAGACTGAACCAGACTGAACCAGACTGATCCAGGCTGATCCAGACTGAACCAGACTGATCCAGACTGATCCAGGCTGATCCAGACTGAACCAGACTGATCCAGACTGATCCAGGCTGATCCAGACTGATCCAGGCTGATCCAGACTGATCCAGACTGATCAGGCTGATCCAGACTGATCCAGACTGATCCAGACTGATCCAGACTGATCCAGACTGAACAGACTGATCCAGACTGATCCAGACTGATCCAGACTGATCCAGACTGATCCAGAGCGCTACACCAAACATCAGCTGCTGCAGTAATCAGTACATCACCATGGCAACAGGTGAGAGTTTCCTTCCCTCTGAAACCTTTAAACCTGATCAGCCTGGTTAACCCAGTGAACCCCACATCTCCTCTGAACCGGAGCAGTCTGGTCTGGTTCGGGTCTCCTGGTTCGGGTCTCCTGGTTTGGGTCTCCTGGTTTGGGTCGGCCTGGTTCGGGTCTCCTGGTTTGGGTCTCCTGGTTCGGTCTCCTGGTTCGGGTCTCCTGGTTCGGGTCTCCTGGTTTGGGTCGGCCTGGTTCGGGTCTCCTGGTTCGGGTCTCCTGGTTCGGGTCTCCTGGTTCGGGTCTCCTGGTTCGGGTCGGCCTGGTTTGGGTCGGCCTGGTTCGGGTCGGCCTGGTTTGGGTCGGCCTGGTTCGGGTCTCCTGGTTCGGGTCTCCTGGTACCTTGAGCTCCTGGATGCTGAGCTCCTGGCTTTGCTCCTTGGCACCGGACAGCATGAGGTCGAAGGCGTCCTGGTAGTCGTCGTCCAGCTGCTGCCGCTCCATCTTCTCCTCGATGATTTTCGCCATGTTGGCGTGAAGGATTTCTCTGGCCTTGATGCCCTGCAGAGAGAAGTCCATCAGAACCGGCCCGGGTCCCAGGTGGGTCGGGGTGCGGACGGGGTTCGGTACCTTGCGCAGGCCGCTGAACGGCGGTCGATGGGGAGCGAGAACAAGTTGTTCATGAGCTGCTCGAAGGTCGTGGCCAGGTAGACGATCCGCTCCTCCTCCATCTGCAGGCCCAGCAGAACCCGCACGGCGATGCGGAACGTCAGAGACTTGGCGGCGGCGTACACGTCGACGGACCCCCGGGTCAGAGACCCACTTGCGATCTCCGCCTTGATGACGTCCTGCAGCCGCGGCAGGTAGGACTCCAGCGCCGCCCGGCTGAACACCTTGGCCAGGATCTAAACGCAGAGAGGGGTCAAAGTTCAACCGGATCAGAACCGTTCAGACTCAGCTCAGTTTCTACAGACACAGTGACAGAGCTGGGAACTTCTACGAATGTAAATAGAGAAAACAAAATGTTAACAAAAAACAAAGTATTTTATCATAAATAATGTTCTTCAGTAATTATTTGTGTTATTTTTCAGATTTTAGTAGGACTGAGCAATAAGGCTAAAACATATTGCAATATAATTGGTCAATATTATCGATCAGATTTTTGTTTCTATTTCTAAAATATCACCAGACTGATGGCGTTTGTTTTCCTGCTGATCCAAAGTTTTCACTTCACCTCGTTTTTCTGTTTTAAGCATTTCTGAGGCAAAATGTCGAAAACTTAAACTGCTGCTGCGCCAGTCATGAGCACGCTGTTGCTAGGCAACCAAAGTCTGGGGAGCTTGGAGGGCTTGTTCCCCAGCAGGTTGTTGCTAGGTAACCGAAGAGCTAGTGAGTCAGTTGACGTCACCAACGTAGCTTAGCTCACAACCAGAGGGTTTAGCGACTAGCCTTTCCAAATCCTACACTGTAACAAATTGCTGTAAAAAACGTCCAAAACTGAACAGTATCAAACTGTTTCTATTGAAAACGGTACTGCACCGTAAAAACAATGCATTCTGGCAATTATTACTGTTTTTAATAAAATACTGTAGTATACTGTGAGTAGCATTGCATTGTGGGAATGATGTTGGATCAACGGTAAGGAGGCTCTTTAAAACAGAACGCTACTGTATTTCTGAAGAAGACATGTTGTTGTGACATGTGAAGCAACCTCTAGAACTTTCTTTAAGGACTATCCATTTGAATCCTGCATTTTATGAGCCAATCCTAAGGTAAGTTATTTTTGATGATTCATATTTACAAATACTGACATGTTTGGAAGCTCTTTTTCTTTCTTTTGTGTAATTTGACTGAATTGCTATGATTAGCTGCTAAAGTGAAATTGGTGAATGGATATCAACTGGAATTTGGAGTTTCACAGAGTTGACTTGGCAGAAAACTGTTTAAATGTTATGCTGTGTCTCTTTATTAACTCTTAAACATTCAGTAGTTTGTCTTCACCTAGCACACATTAAACCCTGACTCCTTAAGATCATATGCTAATCTGAAAATTACTGCATTTTCAGGCTTTTCTTGATCTCAACCCTGAGGGACCAAGGCCAGCTGTAGCAAGATCATCTCCAAGAGGACAGGGAAAACTTTCAAAAGAAGTCTGTCACTGTCATCCCGTGTTTCAACTCTGCTGAAAAACCTCTGGACTTTGAGTGGAATTTCATAGTGAGAACTTCTAACCAAGCTATAGATATTGTTGCCCCTCCACGCAAAAACAAGCAAACAAAAACTACAGGCATGAAGGCAACTTATCCCTGAACAGGAGTGTTCTTGAGAGATGTTTTGGTTTAAAAGGTCAGCATAATCTGAAGACATCTCTTTTAATTAAGAGCATAAATGTTGTTAAGTGTCCCACTTTCTGTTCTTCAGATGTAAGGACTGTACAGGCAATGTTTACTTATCTTGTCTAATATTGTTTCATTGTTTGTTTTATCATCTGAAGTTGGAGCTCTGATTTGCCCTAAAGGAAATTCAAGTCTAATGTTTCAAATTTTATCAAACTAAAATGTGCAATTTTTTTCTATGCTTTAGATTGAAAGTTAAATGTTTATGTTGCATCATATTGTTCCTCACTTACACAAAAAGTTGTATTTTGTATTGAAAAAGTAGTGTGCTGAGTTGTACAATGCATTATTTCCATAATTTATTCATACTTATTTTATTTCAGACTAATCAAAAGGCCACAATTCATGCTTTATTCAAATACTCTTTACATCAGTTAAGAAATTTATTTCACAAAATAGATGGTAATTTTCTTACTGTTTTTCCAGAATCTGACTTACTTGGACAGTTTACCCTCAACATTCTTGTAGAAAAGGTTAGGTTTAAGGCACACATACGTTGTCGTTTTAAAACCTTCGTCTTTATTATGTGGCCCACTAAACACTGTGTGAGTCAATGTTTGAGTTGGTTCTTTTTTTCCCAAATAAATGTTTGACATGATGGAACTTACATTTTCTAAGTGTTTTTTTTTTTCATGTTTCTATTTTATATTGGAAATTTACAGTAGTAAGCTGTATGTGAATTCAACAGTAATGTAACCATAGAAAAAACTGTAATATACTGGCAACACTGCTGCACAAAAGATTTCTTTTGTGACAGTAATATACTGTAAAGTTGATTACAGTAAGGGTACTGTATAATTAACAGTACAATGCTGGCAACCCTGCTGCCAGCATTGTACTGTAAAAATACAGGGCAGTTTGTTACAGTGTACATCCCCCAGAATGCAGTGCGGTTCATCCGGCCCCACCGGCCCCGCCCAGCCCCGCAGGCCCCACCGGCCCCGCCCGGCCCCGCCCAGCCCCGCAGGCCCCGCAGGCCCGCCCGCCCCGCAGGCCGATGCCTCACCTTCCTCTTCCTGCGGTGGATGTCCCCCACAGAGTTGACCAGGGTGTTTGGCCCCAGGATGATGCGGGTGCTCTGGGGCCACTGGGTGCACACCAGGCTGTGTTCCCCCAGCAGGATCTTGCGGATGTTTTCGGCGCCCGTCACCCGGATGAGGGGCTTCCCCAGCAGGTGGGTCTTAAACACGTTGCCATGGCGTTTCCGCCGAGAGATGTGGAAGTTGGAGCCCTGCAGTGGGAAACAGGACACAGGAAGATTGGAAAACATATTCCATAAAGCTAAAGAAGAATTGATCCTGTTTGGACTTTTAGCTTCAGTTATTTTCCAGTTTGTTTAGTTTTTGCCATTGTCTGGTTTGGGTAACTGTTCTGGTTTCCTCTCCTCCTCCCTTTGGGTTTCTCTTTTCTCTCAGCTGAGCAGCTGATTTTTGCTTCCTGGTTGCTCCTGCCTGCTCCTCTCCTCACTGCAGAAACATAAATCTTACTGTTTTGTCTCGTTTCCTGTGTAAATATCTTAGTTTTTGTTTTTTAAATGTTATAACTTACAAGTACTTTTTCAGAAAAAAAAACTTGTTATAAATAAAATAATCTGTCAGTGGGAACTAGAACATTTTTAATCAATAATAATAAATTATTGGCATAAAACAAAATTCTTGCTGAAAAGTCACTGAAATATTTGCAGCAGAAACTGGACAGCATCGCGCAGGACGTTGTGTTTTTGCAGCTCCTCTTTCTCCTGCTCTCCTTGCTGGATCCTCTCTACTGGATCCTCTCTACTGGATCCTCTCTACTGGATCCTCTCTGCTGGATCCTCTCTGCTGGATCCTCTCTGCTGGATCCTCTCTACTGGATCCTCTCTGCTGGATCCTCTCTGCTGGATCCTCTCTGCTGGATCCTCTCTACTGGATCCTCTCTACTGGATCCTCTCTACTGGATCCTCTCTGCTGGATCCTCTCTGCTGGATCCTCTCTACTGGATCCTCTCTGCTGGATCCTCTCTACTGGATCCTCTCTACTGGATCCTCTCTGCTGGATCCTCTCTGCTGGATCCTCTCTACTGGATCCTCTCTACTGGATCCTCTCTGCTGGATCCTCTCTGCTGGATCCTCTCTACTGGATCCTCTCTACTGGATCCTCTCTGCTGGATCCTCTCTGCTGGATCCTCTCTGCTGGATCCTCTCTGCTGGATCCTCTCTGCTGGATCCTCTCTGCTGGATCCTCTCTACTGGATCCTCTCTGCTGGATCCTCTCTACTGGATCCTCTCTACTGGATCCTCTCTGCTGGATCCTCTCTGCTGGATCCTCTCTGCTGGATCCTCTCTACTGGATCCTCTCTACTGGATCCTCTCTACTGGATCCTCTCTACTGGATCCTCTCTGCTGGATCCTCTCTGCTGGATCCTCTCTGCTGGATCCTCTTAAGCTCTGGACTCTTCAGCTCAGCTTTCAGGTTTTCTGCTGATTTTGAATCAAAAGGTTTCAGAGGTTTTGTTGCCTCTAAAGGCCCACAGGCTCACGGATCCTCCACCGTGTTCAGACATGACTGCATCACTAAAATAACCTGTTCTGTTAAATCAGCTCCACGTTTACATTTGAGACGGTAGGAGGGAACGTCGTTTTCCAGACATGTTCTCTAACCAGCTGGTTGCCCTGGAGACCCCAAAATGTCTGTTTCTCCAGATGTTTCTTCACTCATGTTTGATCTCAGGTCCAGATCTTTAATTATTGCTCCCACTGGTTGGAAAGTCTCGGATTGTAATTTTTATTTTCAGACTTTTTGAAGTTTTTTTTGTTTGTTTGAAGACCAAGAATAAATGAATCTCCATGGATTCATATTTAGTGTCCAGAGAAACAGAAAGTTAAATGTTCCCAGATTCTCTCATCAAGCCTTAAAAACCTCAAGATAATGGATGAATTTAATATTTTTAAACTGCTGCATTAATGCATTAAATCAAAGCTTTGATTCTCCGCGGATTATTCTGTTAATCGGTTTTAAAGTGAGAAAAGAACCAAAGTGACAGAAAAGCAAGTGAAACCTGGAGAAATTTAATGAAGGGAAAAACTGGAAACATGAGAGAGACGCGTAAACTGAATCTGGATCGGTTTCATTTTCTGCGCAGAACGGAAGAACCGAACCGAACCCAAAACTTCCAGTTCTTGCTGCAGAGACAGAAGTCAAGTCCGCACATGTTGCAGAACCCGGACCAGAACTTCAGCGGCTCCAGGCTGAAGTTGGAGCTGCTGAAGGAGGTTCTGGAGGAGGTTCTGGAGGAGGTTCTGACCTGGAAGAGCCAGTGGAAGGTCTCTCCGACCAGCGGCCAGCCCATGGAGCCCGCGGCAGCGGCAGGCTGCTGTTCGGGTCCCGGGTCAGGCTCCAGCGGAGGCTCCACAGCTGCCGGGTCAGAACCAGCAGCAGCAGCGCCGACAGCACCGAGGTGAGCGCGGTGGCCAGGGCCGACAGGACCCCGAACTGGGCCAGGGGGAACATCTCCTCCGAGCGGGTCCACTTCCCAGCATCCACCTGCGGCAGCGCAGCGCAGCGCGGTTCGGGTCCGCAGTCAGACTGGAGCTGGAAGGAAAGAGCCGCAAATTGAGGGAAAATCAGCTGGAAGGAAAAATTGATTTCATTTGAACTCGAGCTGCACGTGGAGCTGAATGTTTCCCGCTCAGCCCGAAACATGAACCTCATCAGGACCGAACCTCATCAGGACCGAACCTCATCAGGACCTGCAGCCATTCCAGACTCTTTTACGGGTCTGCCTGCGCGGGCTTGTCCGTAAAGCCGCGCGCCTTTATGGGTACAGTTTGGGGGCCCAGCCGCCCCGGGCCCGGGCGGACCGGCCCGGACCGGCCCGACCCGGTCCGACTTTATGGAGCAGCGCCAATAAATCCGCTTTAAAAGCTGCAACTGCTGCTGATTCTGAGCCACTTCAGAAAAACTCCTTTTAGGTCCTAAAAGGTTCTGGCTGATGTCTGGTTCTGATCCAAAGAGCTTACCTCCACCACGCGTTTCCTCCGCAGACCCAGATCTCCTCAGATCTCCTCAGATCCTCTCAGATCCTCTCAGATCCTCTCAGATCCTCTCAGATCCTCTGGTTCTCCCACTGCGGCTCCAGCCTGAAGGTTCCTGCAGCCGCGGCGCTGCAGCGGCTTTATAGGCGCAGCGTCGCAGCGCAGCGGTCCACCTTCAGCTGCTGACGTTGATCGGAATGTTAAACAGGATGTTCATTCAGAGAGAGAGAGAGAGAGGGAAAAAGAGAGGGAGAGAGAGAGGGAGGGAGGAAGAAAAGAGAGAGGGAGAGAGAAGAGAGAGAGTCGTGCGTGTGCGCGCGAGAGGCCCAGGTAGCCAATCAGCGCAGATCAGCTCCCAGTCCAGCGCAACGCTGCGGACTGCGCCTTTAACTCCTGGCGCAAAGAGTAAAACATCATTTCACTCTTTAGTATAAATTCATTTATTTTATCATTTTATAGAATCGAACATTTTAATCCAGAAAAATCATCTGGATTCCTGTAAACTGACCGTTTCTACATGAAACTGTCCATCTGCATATTGTGATAATAATATTAATAATTATAATTATAACCGCATCCCTCCAGTTCCGCTCTGATCAAATACATTTTATTAAACTGGTTATAAAATATTTTTACAGTAAATGAGACTTAATTCATATTTTCATTCGTTTCCATTTAATTTAATGATTAAAACCCTGCAAGCAGCAACATGAAAAATATGCATATATTTATTATTATTATATTATTATTATTATTATTATTATTATTATTATTATTATTATTATTATTATTATTATTATTATTATTAGTTTTCATTATTAAAAATAAGCCGTTCTGTTCCTGTCCGTCCTGCTTCAACTCAGTAATAAACATATTATTTAATAATATTTAATGTTATTTAATAATATTTAATGTTATTTTTGATTTCTGCAGCAGCAACTCAAATATCTGATAAAACTGAATATCTGGAGAAACTCCAGTTATTTATTATTTATTATTTATTAGAATTATTTGGAACTGAAACTTTGAGATTTAAAGATTTCAGTTTGACATTAAATCAAAGAGATGGTTTTATTATTACATGTTATTTATTTAATATATATTCACATGAACAACATGTTTATATTTTTATATTTTATCTAATTTATTAATTAAATCAAAATGAGCAAAAGATTCATTGAATTCTTTAGTATTTTATTTAATCAACATAAAACATTAAATTATCTCTTTGTCTGTTTTTCTATTTTTACCTTTATTATTTTTGACTTTTTTATGCTGAGAAACATTTTTGAAACCATTTATTTTTCTAATTTTCTCCTCTTCTGTCCTGGAAAATAAATATTAATTTCTCACAAACTTGTTGAAATAAAATCTTTTGTCTGCAGAATCATTTTAGTAATAAGTGTTTTCATAAGTAAAGTTTTAGGGATTATTTTATTTTTTAATCGTCATTATTTTTCTGTGAAGGTTTTGATCTCACTGCTTTCATTAAACCTTCAGCTTGGAAATGATTATAAAATGAAAATATCATTTATTTTCACGTTTAGAGAGAAAAACTTTGTTCTATTTTAGTAAAAGTGCCCCTGCTCTTCCTCCTCCTCCTCTCCCTCAGTGCTCAGCCATCATCAGCTGGAGCAGCAACAACAGCAGGAGCTGCAGCAACAACAGCAGCAACAGCAGCAGCAACAGCAACAACAACAGCAGCAACAGCAGCAGCAACTGCAGCAGCAGCTGCTGCACCAACAACAGCAGCAACAGCAACAGCAGCAGCTGCTGCTGCACCAACAACAGCAGCAGCAGCAACTGCAGCAGCTGCTGCTGCACCAACAACAGCAGCAGCAGCAACAGCAGCAGCTGCTGCTGCACCAACAACAGCAGCAACAGCAGCAGCAGCAGCAACAGCTGGTTGCATCAAGTCTCCAGCAGTTTCTGCTCCTCAACAAGCACAGGGCGACACTGGAGAGGAACAGCTGGAAATGAACCCAACATGATTCTGCTTCTAACAGGAAGTCAATGATCCAAAGCTAACAGCTACTTTTATTGTTTCTTATCGTTTTTATGAACCTGATCAAATTCATGCAGATGTTTGTTCTTCATATCTGACACATTTTCAACCCGGGAAGCATCCGAGCTTCGATCAGTGATCAGCTGGGATCCAAAGGGACCAGATTAGGGATCAGATTAGGGATCAGATTAGGGATCTGCTCAGAAGCTGTTTGTCCCGTCACACCGCCCCGCTCCATGGGGGGTTCTGCTCAAACACTTCAGATAATCCGGAGCTTTTAAAAGCTTATGTAACAGAGACGTCGGTCCTGCGGCGCCTCGGGCCGATCGGAGCTCCGGTTTCAGACGGACTCAGAACCCACATGAATCCCTTCAGATTCCTCAAAACCAGGAAACGGGCCTGGGTTTAAACCCAACCTGAGCTCAGAGGATCAGATCTGCACCAAACTTCAAGGATGAAAACACAGAAGGTGAATTTAATGCAGGAAGATGATGGATAAAAACCAGCATCATCTCTACAACCTTTAACATTTAAATGGAGGATCAAAGCATTTCTCACATAAAATACCCAATTCTTTACTTTTCCAAACATGCCAATAAAAATGTAACTTAAAACTTTGGCATCAAACAAATCAGTGAAATCTTTGATTTATATGATGTTAAAAATCTGGATTCTGTGTAAAATAATTCAGCCATGTTTGATGTTGGAAGGAGGGATTAAGCATCATGTGGTTATATTGATATTATATACAACTGGGTTTATTAAAAAATGTTTGTTCTAAACTCCTGTTCGCTCATTGAGTCGGTTGAGATTCACTGGAGAAATTGAGCTCAATGGAAGAAAACGCAGACTGAAGGAGATGAGAACTGAGCAGGATGGATTCTGGCTGTAAAATAAATCAGCGACTTTCACAACAGAGCAAAGAGAAATCTGATAAAACCAGAGCGTACAGAAGTAAAGCTGGAGGCTGGTTGAGACGGCGTGAACGGGGCGTGGCCTCGTGGCGGGTCCAAGTGGAGATGTGTGTGTTCTGGTCCAGGCGTGTCATTGATATGAGGAGCAGACAGAATGCTGCAGCGCAGACGGATGGAGGCGTGCAGCGGCACGCCGAGGAATCCTGCAGCTACAAACCGACTTCCATCACATGCTAAAAGAAACTTCTGAGACACAAACACACAGAACCAAACCAGAACCAAACCAGAACCGCCTCACACTGAGGAAACACACCTTCAGGTGTGTGAGGATGGCGGCCATCTTATCAGGCTGCAGATCAACTGCTGAAGTGTGTCTTGGTGTGTGTGTGTGTGTGTGTGTGTGTGTGTGTGTGTGTGTGTGTGTGTGTGTGTGTGTGTGTGTGTGTGTGTGTGTGTGTGTGTGTGTGTCCAGGTTGGGGGTGGATCACTCTCAGCTGGTGTCCTGCTGCACATGATGAATGGATGAATAAATGAATGGATGAGGCAGGAGGACCCACTGCAGAGCTCCTCATTAAGATCCAACAAGCCGAGTTATTTCCAGTAGAACCATCTGAGGAAACGATTTAGTGACGATGGAAAAACTAACGCTGAGGTTCTGTTCAGGTTCTGTTCAGGTTCTGTTCAGGTTCTGTTCAGGTTCTGATGGAAGCAACACAAACTTGTTTCTCTTCATTCTCACCGAGTTTAAATCTGGAAATTAAAAACTGATTTGTTAAAGATCGATGGTTTCACTGGGTTTCAGATCAGAATCTGAACAGAACCGGGTCCAGCTCCGGTTGCTGGACTCATCCAGAGAGTAACAGTCTGACCCACATCTGGAGTTTTCTACCTGCTACTGGGACTTTAACTGGAGCAGAGAAAACCAGCAACAGTCATAAATCTGTTCAGAAAATAATGATGTAGAAAAACACCAGCCTGGTAAGTACGGTGGAGGATCTGTGATGCTGGGGGCCTGTTTGTCTTCCTGAAACAGTTTAAACTAAAATCCAGGGGATTCTGTCAGGAATATGAAACTTCTTTATATAACTGGTTTGTTTTGTGCAACATAACAAACCAATGGAATCAAAATGTTTCATTTCTGTTCAAAATGTACAAATTTGAGAATTTTTAAACATGAAAAGTTGGTTAATTTCTAGAAAACTTCTGAGGTTAATCCTGAAGTGTCTTGGCTTTATTGGTGAAATCAGCTTTGGGCTCTTTGGGTCGGTACCGTTGCTGCTTTGGCCTCAGGAGTTAAACTCTCAGCTTGCGGCTCCTCTGGCCCATCAGAACCGCCTGAGGACGCTCCGGACCACCGGGACAGCTGGTCTGACTGCAGGGCTGGACTCTTCCCTCACATAAAGACACTTCCTCTCTCCTTTGTTGAGTCCGTCATCAGAGCGAACAAAGACACGCTCCCAGGTAATAGAGCGGTCGTTTTCCTCTGCCAGGTATGTCAGCCCTCGGGCCACAGCTGGTTCTGGTGACACCGCCGGCGCTTGGTGGCGGCGGGACGTCGTCACAAAGGAAGACAAAGAGGACAAACTGCACAGGAAGTGGTTCTGTGACACAGCTGACCTGCAGCGTTTATGTTTTTTAGACGATCAGGGACTTTTTATGTGGTTCTGGTTCTGACCCGGTTGGTGTGAGTGCAGCGCCGGACCGGCTGCCTCCCAGAGAACAGGCTTCTCTTTTACAGGCTTGAGCGGAGCAGAACAGTAGCGCCTTTTCCAGCCGGGGTCGCGACCCCCTCGCCGCGGCCCGAACCCGATACCCTGTCCTGCCGGCTCGGCGGGCCGCTCCGCCTGACAGATAAGGAAGTGGACCACCGGTAGTCCTGGAGCGACCCCTCACCCCCCGGCGAAGCCCTGGAGGTCAAACCCGGAACGCGTCGCCTCGCCAGCCTTCATCAGAACATCCTGCTAAAAATCGATTTCACAAACTGTTTCTATTACAGGATCATGTAAAATCATTTTTCTAAGGTTTGCATCATGAATGTTTTTCCCTCATCAAAAACAAACAGTGTCCTTT